>NC_056731.1:586872288-586924788 GCF_019279795.1 Protopterus annectens
CCTACACAGTTATATTATGGAGCACAGTGTGGGTGACAGTGACCAGTGATACTTTATTATTCAGAGAAACTGCAACAGTCACAATCCCCTACAATACCAGGGAGGACGGTTCCACTACAGGTTATATTGGTCTGCATTTCACAGCACAGTGTTCATATCCAACGTACCTGTAGGAGCAATGTTTGTTAGCACTACCTGACTGTTACCCCACAGGGTTCCAGATTACACATTAATATTATGCACATACATCTCATTCTGGTTACTGTACACACTCTGACCACAGCTTAACAGGTTGGGGTGTAAATGGGACATACGAGGCTTCTTAGTCACATAAGTTACTGGGGAGTTGTCATAGATGTGTGTCAATTAGTTGTATTTCCTGTTTGCTGCCTATATGTCTGGGATCATCCCACTGATTTCCCAGGGGGACAGGTTGATGGCATTAGATATGGGTCACTTTAATAGACAGTCTGGATATATCTGTACAGTTGTGGTGTATAATTCTGTATGGAGACTACTACCACTGGCAGGATTCAAACCGTGGCTGTGTAAGCTAATAAAACAACAGTTCACATCTCAGTTGCATATGCTATTCGGGTTTTGCTGTCTGCATTTCCCCTGTTCACTGTCTATGTGTCTCTCAGTTGTACTAAATGGCCTCTGTGGATTACACCGGTCATATACAGGCATTCCTACACATTCATGTTATGGTGCATGGTGTGGGTAACAGTGCTTAATACTACAGTACTATTACATGATTGCAAATCTACATTACCATATGATACCAGAATATACACATACAGTCCAGCAGTTAGACCTGTTTTGTCAGGTTATTACACTTTTATTGCCATACTAACAATATGAGACTCTTCCTGCCATATTCTCTAGTGTATGCAGTACTTCCCTTGAACAATACAAGTTTTATACTAGCAATTACTTTACTGCTACTTTTATTTTTATTTCCTATGACAGTAAAAGCATGAGTATTACTAAGCTGCCTCACGTCACAATCACGCCAGATGGCAGATGTGGGCTTCCTGGTTCACAGCCTGCTCCATTGCAGCTGTGGGGGACATAAGAGGAATATTTATCAATACCTATCCATGTTATACCTGAGCTGGCAATTATTAAACAGGTAGCGGACTGATACTTACACACAGCTGGGACATCCCCTGATGCTCTAGCCTCCTGGAGCCACTCCTCCAAAAGGTCCCCCTTCAGCCGCTTCTGGTCAGCATAGTGGTGCCTGACCTGCTCACCAGTTTGGGGTATGCCAGTGACACTGGTGAGGTTGCGGGCGAGACAGTCCCAGGCCTCTGCCTCATACTGGGAGCCCTAGTACTGGCCCTGCAGCAGTCCCTGTGCATGGTCTTTAACTAGGAGTCCAGCCATGACCCTGGACTCCTGGATGTATCAGCACTGCGCCCGGAAGCACACTGCTTCTCCCCTTACTGCCATAGTGCCTGCAAGGGGAAGCTACAACCAGTTATGATCTGTATTCCCGCCTCTTGGGTTTAAGTAGGGCTGATTTCCTGCACTTTTCCATGATTGGTCAGTATTGAAAAGGCTAAGCTATGGGCAAACCTGCTTAGTTAAGGTTGGCATTGTTTAAAGGGGTATACCACTAGGCACAAAGAGTTAGCTGGTGTACACATTGCTTACACCTCCTAAGCTGGCCTGTGCAATGCTTAGCATTGCCTACATTACACATTCATTATAATGCCTTTTTGGCATTGCATTATTATTCATTACACCTTATATGTATGCCTAGTATCCCTGATTGATGTGTACACACACTCTGTGGGGTCCTTGTGTTTTATTGGGGACTTCGACACTCTATTACAGGTACACCTCACTTCTGGGCTTACTGCTGTACTCCAGTTCACATATTTATGTTATGTAGTTAGTTATGGCACATATGATTGTATACTGATGCCTTTCACAGGTTCAGTTTGGTTATACTATGGTGAGGACATGTTTACTACTTACTCATTCTTCTGTACTTCTGTGATGGCTTGGTGAATAGCTACTGGGACTATGGTATATAAGGTCCTGGGTTTGAGACCTGCATGGCTGTTTATGTTGCTGCTGGGCAGACAAAGGCCCGTTGGATACAGACTGATTAAGGCACTTTAAAATAGTTGTAAGTGGGTTTGCGCATGTTTGCACGTTGGTGAATACTGCTTATTTCAGGTTATAGTTTCTTACACTCAGCTAGCTTCTACTTTGTTTAATCTGTGTAGGCAATGCTTATCCCTGTGCAAATGCACTTAAACACTCTTACATATGCTTACTACTGCTTATCTGTGTTTACACCTGCTTACTACTGCCATATTCATTATGACACTGACTCTTCACATGTGCATTTCCTGCAGTACTCCAGTTCATAAATATATGTTATTTAGTGGGTTTTTCAATAAAAATATTGGTTATACCATGCTTTGCCATGTAAAATAGACTATGCTGCAGTGGGACACAAACCGGGAGTGCTTGCTTGTTAGGCGAATGCTCTGCCCTCTACACTATTGCTGTGCTGCTTCATTTGCATATATCTTCCTTGTTATCCTCTTCAGCCTTTTAAGCTGCTTTAACTGCAGCTAAGCAATGGGCATACCTGTGCACCTACGGTTAGCTGTACTCTGAGTTTTAAGAAAAAAAATTAAGGGGTTTCTTCTTTTGATTTTTATGTCCTGTTGCAGTTGTATACATGGGGGACTGTTGGTGGGGATATGCGGACACCTATGAGTGGTCTTACTCATTTATTTCCACTTTGTGCTGTTCTACATTGCAGGGGCATGTTTATTCTGAGAGCTCTGCTCTCAGACAAGCCCCCTGCACTCATACATGCTCTGTGTAAGCCTAGGGGGTCGACCAGCGTGCCTTCATTAATATGCATGGTGCACTGCCGTCCTCCTCCTATGCGGGCGCTTCCGTGCAGGACTAAGCTAGCCCTACATGGAAGATTAGTGAATCCGGGGGTTTCTCTTCAGTGTTGTGGCGAATAAACTTTGTAATCATTTTGCAATAAATCTTTGCTCTGTCACACTTCTGGAAGGATTTTATCTTTGTTGTTATTTATAAGCAGTTTCTGTATTTGTAGCTGTTGCATTAGGGAAAATTATGCCCCTTCAACAGAAGCAGGAGCCCTTAACTGTAACAGTACTTAAAGCTTCATCCATATGTAATCCACTTCATCACTGTTCTTCTTTCCCTTTTTTATGCTAGCCAGTCTCAAACAGTTCCTTTTTTTTCCCATTTCTCCGGATCTCTTAACTTTGCATGGAGGGCCTGTGTAACCTCCCTATTTTCCAGTAGAGCTGCCTGAGAATCCTTTATATGGATAGCCTGAAATGATACAGCCAAATCAATGGAAGCCATTTAGACAACCATGCCTCTGTATTATACTGATTAGCTTGGAGCATGGCTTTTATTTTGTTATTGCCTCTCAGAACTTGTGGCATTATCCAGTGCATCTTCTTTAAGTAATCCTCAAGTTATTTCAGCCAAGTGAACCTGCTCTAACTGCCTGATCATGTCTCCACCTGTGTGCCCCCAAATATTGCCACATTTAGGGGCAGCTCACACACTACAAATCATTTATCAAAGCAGACTGAAGAGTGGGTACGGAGCAAAACTAGTTAGGTAAAGGTCGAGGTTGTCCTCTTGGTACACAGTGTCAAACAACTGAAGCAGCTGTATGGGTGACAAACTCTACAAACTCTGGATATACAAGGAATAAAATATTGCCTAATGAACTTGACAAATTGTAAAACATGACCTAAATATTAACAGATCACCTGTAACTATCAGTCATTACTACATTGCTGGTATAGTGAACACTGACAATTATTTGATTTTACTTAATTTTAGTGCACTATTAAACTACAAAGTAAAAGGAACTTCCTGGTTTTATGAATAATACTCTGTGTGCCTGACTATGACCTCCTCCAAATTCATCCACAGACATCCTTTTCACTCTTTACAAACCCGGATTTTGAACCAACCATGCTTTTATAGCAGACAGCAACTGTGGTGTCTTCATAATTGTCAGGGCCCATATTACCTATAGACAGGTTCTCAGAGGCCCACAAATTGAACTCAGTCAGCATCAAACCACACTAAACATGCCCATCTATTTATAGACTGCTACAGGACACCATCTTTATACCCCGAAAATCATGTAATGCTCCTAAATGCACTTGATAACCTCCCTATAAACAAGAACTTCATTATTTTGGAAGACTATAGCTACCCTCGATAACTGAGCTACCTATACTACCAATGTAGGATATGCACCAATGTTTCCAGATTTACTAAAACCTTCCTAGACCACTCTATATTCTTGACCTGGTCCTTACAAATACAGCTTCTTCATTTACTACTCCCTTGGTATGTGCTTCTCTGGTTAAATTGGATTATAAACTAGTTACTTTCACCTCAATATCTCTAAAACTGCTGAAATTACTATCTTACAATTCAAGGATTTCAAACTTATAGCAGTCTCATCAAATTCTATAATAAAGTTTCAAACTTCTTTTGCAGTAGCAACATCCCAGATCTTGCCAAAGCAGGTAGTTTCACAAAGGAATTGTATGCCCACTTATATAAATATATAGAACTGTCAGACCCAACTAGATCTAAATATAATGGGATATTTAAAGACAAACCACCCTTGTGGTCCACCAACATAAATAACCTCTTCAATAAAAGAAAAAAATCCTATAAGTATATAGCAGATCAAAAGACTCTCATAACAAAGAAAATATCAGATAATTGACTAAAAACTTGAAAATTACTATTAGGGCAACTAAAGCAACTTATGAACTTTAGTTTCAGATACTAACATAAGACAATTACAAATCAATCTTTAGTTATTTAAGGAGACAAAGAATTAGCACCCAATATTGCTCTAAACTTATTCATAATGGCTCTATTAACTCTGATCCAGCAGACAACAATATGTTTGCAAAAAAATGCAGTGCAACATTTACCCAGAAACAACTGTCCAAAGCCCGCTTATAACTAATTCTCACAGACCTCTTCCATCATCACTAAAGGCGATGTACTGAAGGTGTTCTCCAAGACTAAAACTGCTTTCTCCATAGGACCTGTTACTATACCTGGCTGTTTAATACACAGCATACCTCTCAACCTGGAAACATCAAAAATCTGGACAAGGCCCATGAAACATAGGTACAAATTGGTACACTGATGAACATATAATTTGCATACATAATTAAGTAACCCCACCCACTCCAGTGGAATTGTGGGATACCAACTTTCAAATGCAAACTGAAGAACAGACAACCAAAATATGAAACCAGAGCCCATTCCAATGCCCCATTACCTGGCAATTTCACCCCGTTTACCATAAACACTAATGTGTGCATACTGCTTTACTTCTACAATGATTATTTGGATTTTATATTTACATTTTACAGCACAATGCACAAATACTAATAGACATCTGCTGCTAAACAAAGCAATACTGTCTCACAATGAAAATAAACTTGGCATTAAAACTTCTCTGCCCTTGAAACTCACATTCATTGAAACAACATTGAAACCCACACCACATCCAAAGAAAATACATCTGGCCAGTGGTGGATAAAGATTAAATTTGGGCTGTTTTCAAATCATTGGCCCCTTGCACACAAAACAAGAAACATACATGTGTTCTTTTCTTTGATACACCTTCCTGACTTTATTAAATGATATTCCTTGTATAATACAGCACACTTGTTAGACAGAGCGCATTTTAAATTTATTGTTTGAACATTTTTCCAGTAGGTTGTACTGTAGGCAATGAAACAAAATGCATGAACCAATAATGACAAAACTCCCCAATTCAGAACATTTCCATCATAAAAGTGTACTTCCACACCCATACTATAAATAGAATGACAGTAGTATAAGCCATAGGCATCTTGCACAGCTTCTCACACTTATTTTCAATTTCAGTTTTTTTTTTTGGGGGGGGGGCAAAACTTGTATAATTTTTGAAAGTTGCTAGAATAAAATTTTGGGTTACCACCATGCATTTCACTGGCAAGTCTTGAACCCAGGATCCTGTGTACTACAGTCAGGGCAACATGCCACTATGGCAAATCAGCAGTTTCCTGAAAGACAGAAAAACTGAAACTTAAATGGCTATCATTTAGTGAATTCACTTCTCAATTCTCATCATAGCTCTCAACCTCTTAGCACAAAAAACTGGACAAAGCCAATAATGGAGGAATACAAACTCAGTTCTCACTTCTCACCATTGCTCTCAACTCTTAGCACAAAAAACCTGGACAAAGCTCACAAGTGGTGGTGGCTAGGGACTTTAGGCTCTTTTTACCTTGCACCCAAGGTAAGGGTTTGAGCCCGAGTACCTCTAGCCATCAGGTGTATTAAAATATGGGCATTTTCACACATACACACAAACACAGTCTCATATACACTTAGTAATGATCACAATATATTGTAGATATTTTTCAATTATATAGATCACTTCCTTTTGCTTAAAGTGTAAGCAAATGAACTCAGAAATGCAGTGAGAATTTTTATTGACATTTTATTTGACTTAAAAGCACTGAGGCAGTAGAGATCACAGAATATTTGAGTTAAAGGAGTTTTATCTTTTCCCTAGCATCATGTAATCTTGGGGTTATATTTGTTTTATATATATATATATATATATATATATATATATATATATATATATATATTTTAACTTTAAAACTGCATTACAGCAATTCATTTAAGTAGTTTTAGGTAAATTTGTGATTGATAGAACTGTTCTCTCAATAAAAGTTATGTCAGTCTCTTGTCCTATAACCACATTCACACACATATAGATATTTATAGATATTTGACACCTCCAGAATCATTCACAGTTTGCAGTTCAGTAGCCCATAAATTAAGGACACAATTTTAAAGAGAGGGTTCATAAAACAGAAATCCAGTTAGATTACCATATTTTTCTATAAAATTCACTTAAGCTCTGGAAATATTGAATGCCATTATATATTCCCACAATGAAGGAAAGGCGTTTTCTTAACACTTTAGTGAACTGTACCTCAAAAAAATTGGCTACTATGTGTCTTCTGCTTTGGAAACAAAAATATGTAAGCAGAACTCTGGGTGGGTATTTTTTTATACTTTTTCCCCTAGTTATTTCCAGTGTGCTTCCTTACACCTATATATTAGATTAAAACATTATCTTTACATGTAAACAGAAAGCTGATAAATGGAGAAAGTGCACTCTCTTAGGCAAGCACATCAGTATTCAGACAATTATTTCAGTCTCATAACACAGCTTGTGGATCAACTCAGAGCAAGGTTTCTACAGCTATGGCATACTAAGCCTTTCTCTGATCCTGAAAAATTCTCTGTACCTCCCCTACACCTGAAAAAAAGTAGTTTGGGACCCACTTTGAAGACAGCATATATTAACTTGTACAGAAGAAATCCGTCTCTCAAACACAAATCATACACAAACTTGAAATGGTTAAGATCTGGCTTAGTAGGTACATTATTACTATTCTGTCATTTTGCAGATGATACATATATTAATTATAAGTTTGCATTTAGCCTAGTGCTACATAAAATGAATACTAAATAGTTCATATTTCAATGAAACAACATATTCAAAATTGACTAGAACTTCCTCAAAACAAGTGCACACCCTGTCTTCCCCAAACATAAGTCCTGTTTCAAAAGAACATCATTTCCTTACTGCAAGTCCAGTCTGTTCCCACATTTATAAATCCCTCTGTTCAGAGTACTCAGTGAGTGATAATAATCCATTCAGTGAGTGCTGCCATTCAGTAGTTCCATCATCCTCCTTTCCCACTCGCAGAGCATTTGAGGCCAACTGGAAATGCATGCATGATGTGAGCTCCTTGAGCTCAATTCAAACAGGCTGGTAGCCCTGATGGAGCTGTGATGACGTCAGCTCAAAGGGCGAAAAATTAAAAAAAAGAAACAAATTGGAAATGAAAGGGTGCCACTTGGGAATTGTAGCACCCCTTTATTTGGATCCCAAAACTCTGTAAAAACCAAGTAATTCGGTACGGTTGGGAGGTATGATACACGTTACTAAAGAGACACTGATAGAGGCACTTCCTAAACCACTAACCTAAATTTAACCACTGGTTTTGTCCCTGAGATTTAACACACAGCAGTGGTGATGCCATACCACGATGGTGGTTACACCACTGACCTCCAGGAATTGTAGGCCCATCAGCCTGAAAAATGATATTTGCAAAGCTGTGGAATACATTATATCTGATCTGAAATGCTGTGTAGTATAAATCACATCAGGCGACACTCACAGCAGTCTGGTTTCATCAAGGGTAGATTCTGTATAATGATTCTAGTTCATTTATTCAATAAGACAGACTTTTGACATAGGATATGCAGCATACCTTGATATGGTCAATGTGTTTGGCACTATCCCCCATGATAACATATTAAGTTTAATGCGTTAAAATAGATGCCTATGTGATACAATGGATAGAAAACTGGCTAGAGGAGAGAACCCAAATGATTTGAATAGCAGGTGCTTTATCAGAGAGTATGAAGGCAACTTTTGGTTTACCACAGAACTCAATGCTAGGACCTCTTGGTTAGTATTTACTTTTCTTATCTCCATTTCTTGAGCTAAGACCTCTTGCTAACTAAGTTTGCAGATGACTGTAAACTCTGAGTCACTGGTAGGACCCCTTGAAGCTCAAGCCCTTCAGCAAGAACTGCCTGGCCAAATGAACTTCAGTCCTCTAAACCTGCGGCTCCTGTGAACTGCACTGACCATAAATAAGGTGGTCTAGGCAGCACTAAGGAATGTCAAGTATAGCAGTCCCCCAAGCCCAAGAAAAAATACAGTACCTCCACACAAGTAAGTAGTCACCCCAAACTCAATAAAAGAACACCAATGGCCAACTTCCTCAAACAGTATCAATAACACCAAAAAAAGAAGCCAAAAAAGGAGAAAAGATGCTGGTAATCCAAAATTGAGTCACGTTTCCACACAAAACTACCTACCACAGCAGGTACTGTCACCACTGCATCCCAGAATCAACCCCAACTGTCTATCCCATCAGATACTGACCTCCCTGCCCCCAAAATCAGATCTGTTGAAACGACAGAAGAGCACATTCCCACAGTTTCTGTAGCCAGCCTGATTGACATGTGTATCTTGAGACAATGAAGGAGTTTCTCATGCTGTTTAAAGACCACCTATTACTCAAAGACTGTGATGCAGTGCATGAGGATATACATATATAATACCACTGGAGGCCACGCAGATAACAGTGATACCAGGATTAACAGTCCACCCACCTCTCCAAAACTCACCTTCTTGCAGCCCACTTAAACAAAGTGTGCTGTCTCCTCTTACACTCAGTCACTATCTTCCTTCATAGAGCAGAGCCTGCGGTCACTACATCTGACCTCGATATTGCAGAACTCTGCCATAAGGCCTTACACTTATAAGTTTACTGACAATTTTGTCATTGTGTAATGTCAGCATATTTATCATGAAGAACCTTGCTGAATATTAACTTTAATCAGTTAAATACATGCCTGCTCTGTAATTCCAATTCTCTGTGAAATAGTCCTTGCACTCTGAGGACCTCTTACTAAGTTTGCCACTGTGCCCTTTCACTTAACCACTAGAAAGTACTGCGTATACCAGTTATTTTGTCTAAGGAAATGACAGACAACCTGTTTTACTTGAATCTCTTTGTAATTGCTTTGTTCTGGCTATAAACTGATTGATCTCAGGTATAAACTGACCTGGTGTGGGATTGTCACTGTAGTAGACTGTATTGCTAAATTACCCCTCAGTGTTGTCTCCTCTTACACTCAGTCACTATCTACCTTCATAGGGCAGGTATGTGTCATATGTTATTACATTTATATTTGTTCTAAGACTGTGTAAAACAGTGAAAAGACTTTGGCAGTGTTATATTTGTAACACTTTCATTCAGATTTGGATAAGCTTTACATACGTTGAGCGTATTTCCCTTTAACACATATGTATTTAATGTGTGTGTTCTGATATATATGTGTGTGTTTGTGTGTGTGTGTGTGTGTGTATATAAATAAATATATATATATATATATATATATATATATATATATATATATATATATATATATATATATATATATATATAAAATGTATGTATTTTTTTAATGTACTGGTTAATCCCACAAATGTTTTCTAAGTGATGGTGTTATACTGTGCTTATCAGTGTAGTGGCATTTTCTGATAATATACCTAAATATTTACACTTCATTACTGTGGTTCTCTATCAGTATACTTCCTGCTAAAACTACATTCATACACATTCTATCAGTCCACTCTTATATTTCCCCATATTCTCTTGCTATAACTTACGGTGTTCCTTGCTCCATCTCTTTTTTAGTATAATAAGTACTAACTTTATTTTCTCAATATAATTTTACCAGCTTAGCAGAGTTTTTTTTCCTTTCTTTCACTTCAGAGTCTGCAGTCAATACATCTGACTTGATATGGCAGAAGCTCTGCCACAAGTCCCTACAGCTACAAGTTAACTGAGAATTCTGTCACTTTAAAATAAGCATATTTATCATGAAGAACCTTGCTGTGTATTACCTTTACTCCATTAAATACATGGCTGGTCTGTGATTGAAAGTCCCTGTGTAACAGTCCGTGCACACTAATGACCTCTTACTAAGTTGGTTGCTGTCCTCTTTTGCTTGGTCAGTAGACTGAACTGCATATTCCTGTTGTTTAGTCTTAGGAAATAACAGACAACCTGTTTTACTTGCATCTCTTTGTTAATTGCTTTTTTCTGGCTAAAAAATTAATGATCTCAGTTATAAATTGACCTGAGGGAAGGAAAGGATTCTGAAGTGCCCCTCACCAGGCTGGATATGGAGAAAGTCACAGTTAGTTGTTTGTCAGGTGCCAAAATCCATCATATCACCCAAGCACTTAAGTCTCTCAACAGGTACTGTCATGACTCTGTCATAGTGCATGTTGGCATGAATCACTTGAGACATAGCTCCCTGGACTATATGAAAAGAGACATGATCGAGCTCGCTAAATATGTGTCCCAGGCAGGTATGTTCCCAGCCTTAGGCAGCATTCTACCGTCACCCAGAATGATGCCTCAATACACACACAAAATGAATAACTTTAACAATTGGCTTAGTTTCTGGTGTCATTCCAGGGGGATCCAGTACTTGACAGTCTGGGATGACATGACTGAAAAACCACAATGCTCTGCCAGAGATGGCCTACATGTGTCTCCCTTGGGCTTCAAGCTCCTGGCAAAGGCTTTTGCCTCTCCCATAGTGCCTTGTTTAGGCAATGCCATGAGGTCAAAACTACCAACATGAACAATTTATCAAAACATAAATTAAAGGTCATGCTGCTAAATGCTAGGAGTCTAAACATGAAACTCATTTGCAAGCATTCTTAACCCTGGAAGATGCTGACATTTGTGCAGTCACAGAAACCTGATTCAAAGCTGCAGAGAGCACCCAGCCATACCAGGTTACTCATCCTGTCATACATTCATAGGTTCATAGGTAGGTACTAGGCTATTGGCCCTAGGGCCTATACAAGCCTAGCCAAAAATGTACCCTGGCTTTCGCCACCCAAGAAAATTATTTTCCTGTGCCCCTGTCAAGCAGAACCACAGAAGTGATCCCCATGGTGAATTTTCTATTACTCAGCCAATCATCAAGATTTTTCTTGAAGAGTGCTAATGAGGAGCTCTGTTTGACATAGATAGGTAGTCTGTTCCAGAGTATAGGAAGTCTCTGGGACAGGAATCTATCCCTCCAGCATGTTCTGTTTATCGTGGTGACAAGGTTTAGGTCCCTAGAGTGTGCAGCTTGGAGGGATTGGGATTTCTTTAAATGGAGCATGTCCAACAGCTCTGGGTTTGACATAGATTTGTATGTTAGGAAGAGATCGCCTCTGAGTAGGCGATATGCGACAGAGTAAAGCTGGAGTTTTTTGAGACGGTCTGCGTAAGGCATCAATTTGAGGCCAGTAATCCTCTTTGTGAGTTATTTTTGCAGCCTTTCCAGTTGTTGTAGATGTCTTGTGAGGTACATACCAAAAGGGGCGTTGTACTCTATAATGGGTGATGAGGAGAGGGGAACAATGACCTCTTTTTTTCTGGATGAGAAACCTTTTGTGATGAGGTGTGCCACGTAGAAGGATTTCCTGACCACTTTGGCGATGTGATTATCAAAGGAGAGATTACTGTCCACCTGTGTCCCAAGGTCTCTTATCACACTTTCAGTGTTAAGTAGACTACCGCCTATGTGGTAGTTCATGGGTACAGAATTTTTACCAAAGGGGATGACAATGCACTTTTTGGCATTGAGCTTGAGAGCATGTCTTTGACACCAGACATCTGTCTCAGTGAGGCCCTTTTGTAGGATGTCCACATTGTTAGGAGTTTCAGTTATGGCTCCTAGTTTGCAGTCATCTGTGAATTTAGTTAGCCAAAGACCTTCTGTGTTAGCCTGTACTTCAGAGAAGTAGATACCAAACAGGAGAGGACCCAGGACTGAACTCTGTGGTACTCCACTTGTCACTGGTCTGAAGTCTGATTTGGAGTCTGCTACTTTCACAGTATGGGTTCTTTCAGTAAGCCGGTTGGCAACCCATCTTGTGACATAGGTATTTACACCTAGTTTAGTGAGTTTATCTATAATTCCAGAGTGGGGGATGGTGTTGAATGCCTTGGCGAGATCTAGATAGGCTGTGTGAACCACCTTACCCTCATCTATGGCTTCGGTGACTACTTCAAAGAAGTCTATCAGGTTTAGGAGACATGATCTGCCTTTTACAAACCCAAACTGTGTGGGGTCCAGGGTTTCGAGATCTCCAATGTCTTTGTTTATGAGTTCCATGATAATACATTCCATGGCCTTGCAAATGAGGCTCATCAGGCTAATGGGGCGGTAGTTCCTGGGGTCTGTTGTGGCCCCCCCCCCCTTTGTGGAGTGGGATAACTGTCACGGTGCGCCATTCAATGGGCACAAAGCCTGAGGTGAGGCTATGATTGAACATGGTACTTAGGTGGGGTGCCAGTTCATTCTGTAGTTCATGTAGAAGGCAGCCTGGGATGTTGTCAGGTCCCATGGATGCTGTGTTCTTGGCTTTGGAGAGTGAAGTTTTTACCTGTGCAGCCATGATTACAGGAACTTTGCATTCTTCCGGTATAAGGATGGGCCCTTTAGGGGGTGAGAGGGGGGGTAAACTTAGCACTGAACCTATCTGCCAGGATGTTGGCAATATCAGTTGGTTCTGTATATTTAGTGTCATTGTGCTGTAACTCAGAGCAGATCTGAGTGTTGCCATTGAGATTTTTGACATAGCTATAGAATGCTTTGTGGTTGTCTTTAGAATCAGTGGCAATTTTGTTTTCATAACTAGCTTTGGAGGATTTTATGAGGGATCTCAGCTTCTTACTGAGGCTGACCAGGGAATCCCTTAATTGTGGGATTTTACTCTTTTTTGCAACAGTTTCTTTCTTCTGTTGTAGAGTTTGTTTATGGCAGAAGACCACCAGATTGGCTTCCTTTTTTTTGAGGATAGCATCCTGGTTCTGTTAGGGATAGCACGGTCCATGCACTCGTGTAAGTGCTTATAAAGTGCATTTGTGTAGGATTCAGCAGTCGTACCTCTATTGTCCATCTGCATGGGTGTCATGAAGTTTGCCACTTCTGTCTTAAGAAGTGTGAAGTTGGCTTTGGAGAAATTTTTTACGGTTGTTTTCCTAATGGGGGGTGGGAGCGGGATGTGGATGTCTAGGGTGATTAGCTTGTGGTCAGATCTGACCAACGAGGAGCTGACCTCTGGTGTGGAACACCGATCACCCATGTTGGTGATGACCAGGTCTAGGATATTGCTGCCTCTGGTGGGGGTGTGGATAAGTTGATCCAAAGCGTTATAATTGATGATTTCCAGAAAACGATGAGCAAAAGAGTTGGTACACGAGTAGTTTTCCCAGTTAATGGTAGGGTAGTTGAAATCACCCATTATTAGAGTGTTGGGTTGTACCTTAATATTTTCCAGTGTATCAAGAAAAGAGGCGTTGGAATCCTGGGGCATGGTGGGGGGGTCTGTAGAAAGCTACAATCTGGATTGCGGTTTTGCCCAGAGTTAGTTGAACTTGGATAATCTCGGATGCATTATGCTTAGCAACTAGCTTGGAGGTGTAGATATCCTTAATGAATATGGACCTTTAGTGTTTCGGTTCGGGTTTGGTGGCCGAAAGGTATGGTATGAATTATATATAGCCTGGTAATGCAGGGGTGCTCTCTGGAGCTTTGAACCAGGTCTCTGTCACTGCACAGATGTCAATGTTCTCCATTTTAAGGAATGCCTCGAGTGAGTGCATTTTGAGGTTTAGACTTCTAGCATTGAGTAGCATTACCCTCAGATTTTGCTTGCTTGTACCAGACCCCTTTTATCAGACCCCAAACTGTGGGCAGCAATGCAAAAGAAGGTGGAGTTGCAATATATGTAAAAGAAATACACACCTCCGGGCTGGTCAAACAGTATGATTCACAAGAAGCACTCTAGGTGCAGTTAATAATTGACAAGACCACTATTCAAATCATATCTAGCTATAGGTCTCCAACTTTGACTCAAGATGCCCGCTCCACCTATCTGGACCTCTTCAAATCTATCAAGATTCAACCCTTTACCCTGATCCTGGGCGACTTTAACTATCCAACCATAGATTGCAAGAAATACTCATGCCAAAACACAAATGTCCAGAGATTTCTTGATTTCATCAATGCAAATGCCTTGGACCAGTTGGTTGACACCCCCACAAGAGGTGAAAATATCTTGGACTTGGTATTAACTAACATGAGTAACCACTGCAGCATCCCTAAAGTGTCATCAGCCCTGGTAAGATCCGAACACAAAGCGGTCACTTTCAAAGTCACCATCTCCCCTGACCTCCCCCCCATCTAGGGTCAAATAAAAAAACTTTCTAAAGCTGATTACAACCTCCTGAGGGAAGGTAAAAACAGCTTCACTGCCCCCTCCCCCTCCATAGGAACTGGCACATATGCCCAAACCTACACCAAAGTACTATACAAGCATTTATATAGCTGCATGGAATCAGGAATACCCAACATGATGAAATCATCCCCTTATCTCTAGGGACCAAATCATCACTGCCCTCTCAACGGCAAAAAATATACCCTCCATGGGACCCAATAACATCTCAGGCTGCATCCTACATAAACTCAGGCAGGAATTTGCAGCACCATTAGGTACCCTATTCAACCAAAGCCTGAGTACCGGCTTCATCCCAGCCAAATGGAGGACAGCCACTGTCATCCCTTTGCACAAACGTAGAGCGTCCACCGATCCAGGAAATTATAAACCCATTAGCCTAAGTAGCCTGATCTGCAAGGTTATGGAGTGGATTGTCATGGACATCATTAACAAGAACATTGGTGGCCTCCAAACACTTGATCCCACTCAGTTTGGTTTCATCAAGGGGAGGTCATGCCTGTTAAATTTGGTCAACGTCTTTGCAACAGCCACCAAAGCCATGGACAAGGGGAAGATGGTGAACACCACCTACCTTGACTTGACCAAAGCCTTCGATACTATTTCCCACTCAGGTATAATAGATAAACTCTGTCAACTAGGCAGCAATCCATATGTTACCAGATGGGTAGCAAACTGGCTCACTGATAGAGCCCACCTAGTCAAAATAGGGGAAGCCACCTCAAGTGGTGTACCCCAGGGATCAGTGTTGGGGCCTCTGTTGTTTGGGATATACGTTTCTGAGGTGCAGGCTAAAACCACTGGGCTATGGCTGATCATCTTTGCAGATAACTGCAGGCTGGGTGCTGTCATCAATTCCCCTATCGATGTGGACATCCTCCAAGAGGGTCTCACCCAAACAAATGACTGGTGCCAAAAACATGGCCTCAAACTGAATGCCAAAAAATGCATCATCATCCCCTTGGGGGAAGAGTGACATCCCAGCAAATTATCACATTAATAATAAGGTCCTAAGCACGCAATCAGTTGTGAGGGACTTGGGCACCCAGGTTGATAGCAAACTGACTTTTGACCACCATATTGCCTCTGTTGTACAGAATGCTTTCTACATGGCCCACCTCATTAATAAGGTATCTCATCCAGGGACAAGGTGGTCATAACATCCCTGTATTCTTTCCTTATAAGACCCATTAGTGCGTATAATGCCACCTGTGTCCCTGCTGGGCAGTGGCATAGGATGCTTACTTGTTGGAACAAGGGCTAAATTCTTGGCTAGTCTTGTAAGGGCCTCAGGGCCAATAGCTTAGTAACTTCTTATGATCCTATGCTGGATGATGTCATCAGTTCCCCTAGTGATGTGGACATCCTCCAAGAAAGTCTCACCCAAACATATGACTGGTGCCAGAAACATGGCCTTAAACTGAATGTCAAAAATGCATCATCATCATCCTGTTTAAGTAGTGACATTCCCACAAATTATCACATTAATAACAAGGTCCTAAGCATGCAATCAGTCATAAGGGACTTGGGCACTCAAGATGAAAGCAAACTGACTTTTAACCACCATATTGCCTCCATTGTATGGAAAGCTTTCTACATGGCCCACCTCATTAGTAAGGGTATCTCATTCAGGGACAAGGTAGTCATAGCATCCCTGTATTCTTCCCTTATAAGACCCATTATTGAGGACAATGCCCCTTAAAGCATGTACCTCACAAAGCATATGCAGCAGCTGGAGAGACCACAGTAGTTCCTCACCAGGACAGTCCAGGGCCTCAAACATCTACCCTAAACAGATAGGTTAAAAGCCCTGTCCCTCTACTCAGTCTCATACAGACTCCTCAGAGGTGACCTCTATCTGGCATACGAAGCAATCTCAGACCCTGCCTTGATGGGATTGCTGCATATCCGCAAGCCAAGCTCCACTCGAGTAACCCACACGCGTGACCTCAACCTGGTCTGTGACATCAATAGGACTTGTTGGCGGGACAGATTTGTGTCTCAGAGACCCCCCCCCCTTTTGTGGAATAGACTCCCTCTCCACGTCAAGCAGAGTACCTTATTAACCCTTTGTAAGTGCAACCAGCATAACTGGGTGGGGAACAGAAAATACACCCCCTGGGATTCCACCTATGTCCCTGCTAGACTGGGGCATCGGATGTTGACTTTTCAGAACATGGTCTAAATTCTTGGCTAGGCTTGTAAGGGCCTCAGGGCCAATAGCCTAGTAACTTCCTAGTAACTTCCTATGATCAGTTATACCGCCTAGCTATAATATCACCAGTAATGACCACATAAAGAGGAAAGCTGGTGGTATTGCTTTAATATTTCCCAACACCTACCACATTTCCCGTTACAGCAAACCAACACCAAGATTCAGTTCAGCAGAGCTTCTTATTGCTTTCCTCAAAATAAACAATTATAAACAAATACGTATTACTGTCCTTTACATCCATCCTGGTGTTAACACGACTATGCTGGAATATATCCTATATTGTATACCCATAGCATTTCCACAAGAAAAAATATCACTACTTGAATGTCAATTGGTTGGACATAAACTCTAACTCCTCTACATCTAGCATGAGCTTTTATGGTTTCATGCAACTAGTTTATAACACCACATTATAGTAAGACATCAAATCCTCTATTAGACTGGATCCTAGTATCAGACTCTAGCAAATACTCCATCAGAGGTACAATATCATACTCTCTCAGTGATCATCTCCCATTCTATATGAGCAGACATCTCACACATCCAGTTAAACAGCATATTTATAAAACAACACGCAACCTTTCCAAGCTTAACCCAGAAATGGTCTTTACTGCACTTTCATCTGTTAACTGGAAGTTCCTAAAAATCCTTCCCTTAGTTGATGCTGTAATTGAATTCAGTACAACTTTTCTAAATATCCTAAATAGCCTTGCACCTCCTAGAAGGAAGAGAAAGAAAACAATGCAATTTAGCTATCCAAAAAGAGAAGAATGCTAATTCAGGATAGAGAAAAAGCATGGAAAGAATTGTAAAAATATAAGACACCTCAATATCTTGAAAACTTCAAAATGCCTGGCAATCATACTAAAAAGTAAATAAGTGAAGACAAAAACCATAGTATAATAACTTTTAGAATAATACTAAATACGACCCTAAAACATTTTGCACACCCATTAAAGAAATCTTACTTCCCACAAAACGATTCAACCCAAACCCCTCTCCTGATAACTCACCACTCAAAACTGCAATACAGTTCAACTCTTAAAGAAACTTAAACCATGCTCTTCCTCATCTGATGACCTTCCAAGTGAGTACCTAAGAATAGAAGCCAGTAGCATTGCTATCCTGTCTCAAAAAAAAAAAAAAAAAAATAAAATTCCTTTTTTTCCCTTCCCATTTCCTCCCCTTTTTAGCCCTGAGACACGCAGCCCAAACCTGGTGCCCAAATGCAAACAGTCCAGCTATTTACATTTTTTTTTGTTTGCTTGTTTTAGAACTGGTGTGCACCATGCAAATCCATTTAGCTAATGTAAACACAAAAAAGTGGCACTCCCCTGGATGCGAACATGCTCCTTATTTCATGGAATATAATGTTAGTCTGCCTGTAATGAATACTAATTCTAAATCTAAATATTGAGATATTGTGAATGTATGTAATTGGAGCTTTTCTCCCCGGGCCTCTGCTGAAATGGACCTGTATCCAATCTAACTTTCCCAGTTAACAAATGTAAAATAAATAAAAATAAATAAAATCCTTATAAATAGGTCAAACCAGGAATCCCGTGTTCCCACTCTCTTGAAAAAGTCACACATTATCTGACAGCACAAAGGAGGAAATTCAACAGACATTAATAACTTTAGACCCATAGCAATCTTATCTCTCCTTACAAAATAGTTGAAAAATGTATTCAAAAACAATTGCTAGACTATCTCCTGCACAACATAGCTTCCATTCTTCCAACAGTACTAGCACTGCCCTTCTAACTTTTATATATACTGTCAATAAAGCTAGAGATAATGGCAAACTAGTTTCATCCTTATTTCTAGACTTGTCTAAAGTCTTTGACATGGTTTGTCACAGCAAACTTTTACTTCATGTATCCTCACTAGGTCTCTCTCAGCCCAACCTTCTGTGGTTCAAAAGCTACCTGTCCAGTAGGTTTCACTCAGTAAAATGGCACTCCATACGCTCTCCTTACCTCCCAGTCACCACCTGTATATGTTCATAGGTTCATAGGACAATACTAGCCTATTGGCCTGTAGGCCCTTATAAGCCTAGCCAAGAATTTCACCCATGTTATCTCAAAGTCAGCACCTGTTTTTCCTGTTCAGCAGGGACACAGGTGGGATCTCTGGGGTATACTTTCTGTTTCCCATCCAGTCATCCAGGTTCCTCTTAAAGAGGGCTAGGGAGGTACTCTGCTTGACATGAAGAGGGAGTCTATTCCACAGACAGGGAAGTCATTGGGGCACAAATCTATCCCGCCAAGAAGTTCTATTAATGTCACAGATCAGGTTGACGCCTTGTGTGTGGGTTGCACGGGTGGAGTTTGACTTACAGATATGCAGTAACTCCATCAAGGCTGAGTCTGAGATGGCTTTGTATGCCAGACATAGGTCATTTTGAGCAGTCTGTATGAGACTGAGCAGAGAGACAGGGATTTTATCCTCTCTGTATTGGATAGGTGCTTGAGACCCTGTGGTCTCTCCAACTGCTGCATGTGCTTGGCAAGGTGCATGCCGAAGGGGGCATGGTACTCGATAATGGGTTAGATAAGGGAGGAGTACAAGGATGTTATGACCTCTTTGTTCCTGGATGAAATACCTTTACTTACATTGTCTGTACTTGTACCGCAATTCTCTAGCCTTGGTCTCCTACTCTCTTAACATTTTCACCAACACCCTCTATATTTCCAAACAACAAGTCATCCTAATACAATACACAGATGATTCCACTCTCATTTGCATATCGCCAACATGGTATACCTCCCACAATTTCTTCAGGAAGCTTTAACAGCCACTGAAACATGGCTTCATAACTCACAACTCATGCTCAACCCAAAAAAGACCAAACTACAACTTTTTCCCCAAATGCCTCTCATGAAAAAAAAATAAATTTAAAGTCATCTCTCTCTTGAGAAGTCACTTCTCATAACAAACATTTAGGAGTGATAGTGGATAATAATCTTAAATTTGACTTGCATATGCAAAATTGCATAAGAAAAACTCATCCAAAACAAGAGATGCTTTACAGAGCCAAAATCTTTTTCACCAACACAACTAAAACTACACTTGCCACTATTTAACTCCTCCCCACACTTCTTTATTGTGCTCCCATCCTTACTAACCTCCAGGCTTCACAAAAATCAACTGACATACACAACTTCTTACCACCTATAAAATTATCCAGCATCCATCAGCCTGTCAGGCACACAAAAATTCTACACAACTATATTCCTGGTTGGTCAATGTGATCCAGTGACCAGAAACTCCTGTCTGTCTAAAAGCCTAGCAAATCTGTTGGGCACTGTCTGTACTTGTACATGGTTGTTAAGGCCTGGAACTCCTTATCTGTATTCATCAGGTCTATATCCTCCCTCCCATCTTTCAAAACCACTCTAAAGACTTCCTAGCTAAAATCTGGCTCTGTTCTTGCTCAAATCCAGGATAAACTATGTCCCTAAATGTTAACAAGTACCTTTTCTTTCCTTATACCTCCTTACTCTCCCTTCTTCACTTACTTCCATACTGCTATCTAATTCTCTTCCCTGACTTTCTCTCTAAATATGCCATAAACCATTTCTTTCCTCACCTCACATTGCAATTCATATTTGTATTAGACTTACTTTACTTTCTCTACAAACTGTCAAAAGTTTCTTTAAATATTAAATGATTGTCATATACCTTGTAGTGATTTTAACCAATGGTTTTATATTGTATCTAATTTGTTACAATTATTTAAACTGCAAATGTTTTGTTTTATTGTTGAAGATTATAAAATTATTGTTCTTAAAATGTATGGTAATAATTTGAAGTTTTTCTCCCCAGGCCTCCTTGAAAATGGATTCTACCTAGATGGACTTCCCTGGTAATCAAATGTCAATAAATTAATAAATAAATAAATCACATAATCTGTCATATGCCAAGATTCTAAAGCTTAACTTGCCCAAACTAAAAAGCTCTCTAAAATGAAAGAAGGACATTAAGCACCCTCAGAAACATTCCAAATCTGCAAAGCTTACCACCTCACATGGCACTAAGGGTTCCAATGTCATGAATGTTGAGACCATAAGACAGGCATCTATCCAGCCAAGTATTCTAGTCATTGGTGACTCCATTGTAAAACATACTGTGTACCACTGACCAGGCTGTATGGAAAGGCTGGTGCTCATTTGCTTGCCTGGTGACATTCATCAAATCAGAGAAGCACACAAGTTCTTAAACGGCAAACAGTGGTATGAGTCTGTTATAGTGCATGAGGGTATAAATGACTTGAGATGTACCTCCCTGAACTATGTAAAGAGAGATATGATGGAGCTCTCAGACTATTTGTCCCAGGCAGTTATGAGTCCAGCATTGAGCAGCATCCAAGGATGATGCCTCAACATAAGCACAAAATAACTGATTTTAATAATCAGTTTAGTTTTTGGTGTCATTCAAAGGGGGTACAAACTTTGCCAGCCTGGGAGGATATAATCAAAATCCCATGCTGCTTTTACCAGGGATAGTCTGTCCCCGCTAGGCTTTTTAATATCAGCTAAAACACTCTACACCCCCACAGTGCTTTTGTTAGGTAATGCCAGCCTGATAAACCTGCCAGCATAACAAAACAAGCAAAGGAAAAAATAAAAGTGCTACTGATCAATGCTAGGAGCCTAAACAAGAAACTCCACTTCTTGCAAGCCCTCTTGATCTTAGAGGAAGTAGATATCTCTGGAGATTCGAAGATGTGGTTTACATTGGCACTGAGCACTCCAGTTGTGCACATATTTTGACTTACTATTCTAAAGGGATAAATGGAGTAGGTGTCTCAGTCTTCATCCAAAAGACATTCACATCAAGCCTGGTAAAAAAAATCATGATGCCCTAGAGCTTCTTTACATTCATCACACCATCAACACAGTTCCTTACCATATTTTAGCTAACTACTCAACACACTCTATGACCTAGGAATGCCACAATGCTTACTTGTATGAAATGGAATCACTCCACATTAAACACAATACCATCTTCCTGGATAAAAATACCCAGCTATAGACTGTGAACCATGTGCCACCTCTAGTGCACAAGCTCATAGCTCCATGGACTTTGTTAGCATAAATGCAAACCCAATAGAAGAGCTGGCAATTGTCTATTCCTGTGCTATAGCTAAACTATGGAATGCTTTACCACAACAAATTACTAGTTTTGATATTTCCAAGAAATTCAAGATTAAACTAAAAAAACTTCTTAAGTCACATACCTACCCATGCTCTAAAACAAACATATAACCCACACATTTCCCTCTCAACCTTTCATAGTCATCTTTTCTCCACACCTCTGTTCCATGACCCACCTATGCCCCTTTTCCTTTCTTTTACTCACCCACCTCCAACTACCTCCCACAAACTTCTTATCCCTTACTACCCCTCTACCTCTTATCTTAAACCCCCCTCTTGCCCCATTTCTCCTACTTACTCCTGAGTTCATCTCTGTAGCAGCCATCGTATTGGTACCTTCAACTCTAACACTCCTCCTCATTACCACTATTAATGCCCCCTCCTTCTCCAACTACTATCAAACGTGTATTACATCACCTATTCTTGAATCTACTTATATCTACCACCATACATATTTATTCATGTCTTTCTTTTATATTTTGTTAAACAGATCACAACTCTTACTGTAAGTATTACTTCAGTACCTCCATTGTAACTCATGTGCAACTTCTACATAGGTTTTATTTATGTATGTAATATTTTTACTATGTTGAATGTTTATTATTGAACAGAAAAGGAGCTTTTCTCCCCAGGCCTTCACTGAAAATGAGCTTTTGATCCAGTCAGACTTTCCCAGTCACCAAATGTCAATCAATCAATCAATAAATACTAACTAAATAAATAAATAGATGCTCTGTACCATCTAAGAGAAACAACATCATTGACCTTACCCTCACAAATATGTGAAAATTATGCTCAATCCCTTATGTAACATCCTCACTTGTCATTTCTGACCACACAGCAATCTCCTATATAATAAAACTAAAAACCAAGGTCTCCCTTCTCTCTCTCTGGAAATTTTAGAAATTTCTCCATTGCAAACTTTCTACTTCTGACTTCCTACCCATGCAAGTTTCAATTCTCACAAATCCCAAAAACCTACTATGTGAAAATGTACACTGCTAACATTTAGGGAATGGGCAACTTACACATTGCCACTCTGGCTGGAGAATGGATGTTATCCAAGAGGGTTTTAATATACAGGTAATGCCCACTGAAAAAATAGTCTACTACTTCATGGCAGTGAGGTAAGCGATTGTGGAGTTCGGACTGTAAAGAAGCTAATAGCTCCCATTATTTTAAAATCGCTAAGTAATGCTTTTGCTATTTAGCAAGTGTAAATATTGTAAATAGCTTTTGACTTTTGACTTTAACTGTGTGAATTTGTTAAAATGTATCTGCACAATATTTTTCCACTATGAGCAATATTGCTCACGCTTTGTATTATTTGATATGTATTTGCACTTGTACTATTATTTTTATTGGACTGCTATCTTTACTGCAGTCTGTTTTATGGAGCTTTTCTCCCCGGGCCTCCACTGAAAAAGGGCTCCCTGGGCCCAGTGGACTTCCCCGGTAATCAAATTGGAAATAAATAAATAAATAAAATTAAAAGAAATTGAAAATTAGAAAATAAATAAATAATAGAAAAGTTTGTGTGTGTGTGCGTGTGTGTGTGTGTGAGAGAGAAAGAGAGTGAGAGAGTATATGCATACATGAAAGTGAGATTGATCAAGGCATCATTTTACACTTGCTAAGAGCATTTTTGCTGTTTAGCATGAGCTGTCACTGACAAACAGCAAAAATGCTGTTTGCAGCTGCCACTGCCAAACAGCATTTTTGCTGTTTGGCAGTGGTGGCTAGTGCTATTGGACTGCAGGACTGCAGCACCACCCCCCCCCAGCTGTGAACCGCAATGGTACAGTCCTAATCCTCCTAACCTGAACATTGAAAGTGAATCCGGACTGCTGCCTTACCAGTCCGGATTCAGGAAGAAGGCAGCAAACTGCTGATGCTCCAGAAGTCTATGCAGTGCTAGCCACATAGACTGAAAGGGAATCGGACTGCAAGGTCAGCAGTCTTGGTACATTCAAACAGAACACATGAAACTGGAACTGAGCATTCTGGCGCAAACAGAGACAGCCGATACTCAGCTGCTGCTGTGGATTAATCTCTCAGTGTGTATTTTTATTTTAGAAGCTCCTGTTGCAGGCTGCTGCTGTGGATTACTGGATTTCTATTTTAGAAGCTGTTTGTGACCACAAACAGAGACAGCCAATACTCAGCTGCTGTGGATTGTTGCAGTTTAACTTTATTCTCTGCCTAGGTGTGGATTTTTATTTTATTTTAGAAGCTGGTGCAGTTCGTGAACGGAGGGGGATAGCCAATACTCGGCTGCTGCTGTGGAAGCTGTTTGTGAACGCAAACAGAAGATTTGAACAGAATTGCTGTGGAAGCCTGAGTGTGGAGTTTTATTGTATTTTAGAAGCTGGTGCAGTTTGGGGGACAGCCAATACTCAGCTGCTGCTGTGGATTGTGCTACGGAGACAGCTGCAGCTGTGGATATTACTATGGAGATGGCAGACATTATTATTGCAGGTAGGGGTGTGTGTGCTGTGCTACAGACACAGCCAATATGTGTGTGTGTGTGTGTGTGTGTGTGTGTGTGTGTGTGTGTGTGTGTGTGTGTGTGTGTGTGTGTGTGTGTGTGTGCAAAAAGGCCCCAAGTGCTATATGGTGGTGGGTAGAGAACAGGCTTGAACTCTGTATCTTGGGCCCAGGTGGCAAGAGCCTGACTTCCCTACCCAACACCATTTGTAAAAAAATTGCATATTTTTCACTCATACTTGTTCTGTTCCTCATAAAATCTGTGGTTTCTGTATTTTTGTGTCCTTGCAATGTCAGTAGTGCATTGGTACAGTGGCAGCATTGTTGCCTGACAGCTACAGGTTCTCTGGTTTGATTCTTGGCTGGGGTGCTTTACCTTCTGTGTGGAGTCTGCATGCCCTCCCTGTATTTGTGTGGGTTTCCTCTAGTGTCCTCCCATCTTACAAAGACATGTGTCTGTGTTTCTCCCTGGGCCTCTGCTAAAAATTGGCTTTTGTTCCAAGTCAGACTTTCCTGGTTAATAAATGTTAAATAAAAATGACACGCATTTGATTATCAGACTTCATATTCTTCAGAAAGTACATGGTAACACAAACACTTTTATTCTAGCAAATTTCTAAGTTTATAAGATGGATATTTGAAATTTGTCTCTATTTTTGGGACTGTATTCCCCCATTATTGGCTTCATCCAGATTTTTTGTGCTAAGGTTGAGAGCTATGGTAAGAACTGAATTCATTGAATATGTTTGGGGGCTGTATTCCCCCATTACAGGCTTTGTCCGGGTGTTTTTTGCTAAGAGGTTGAGAGCTATGATGAGAACTGAATTCACTGAATGTTTGGGGGCTGTATTCACCCATTATTGGCTTTGTTCAGGTGTTTTGTGCTAACAGGTTGACAGCTGTGCTATGGTGCGAACTGAATTCACTAAATGGTAGCCATTTATGTTTCTGTCTTCCTCTTTCACAAAACAGCTGATTTGGCATAGTGGTATGTTGCTCTGACTGTTTTGCACAGGGTCCTGGGTGCAAGGCTTGGCAGTGAAATGTATGGTGGTAACACAGCAGTTTATTCTAGCAACTTTCCAACATTATACAAGCAATGTTTAAAATGTGTCCCTGGTTTTTGGGCTTTTGTCCCCCCCCCCCCGATAAACTTTGGCTTTTTCCAGATTTCTTTATGCTGAAAAGTTCAGAGATACAGCTGAGTGAGTAGATTTTACAAGGAGCTGACAGCTGCAGGAGAGCAAAAGTTTAGTGCTGCTTATGCTGAGTCTGCTTGCATTGTTAATAGCTCAACAGGTAGTATACTTGCTTTTTGATGCAGAAGGCTGTGGGTTCTACTCCCAAAGTAGATATATGTATTGCTGATACTGTACTGTGTTGCAAAGGGGGTGGATGCTGCACTCCTTTTTGGTGAAGATACCGAGTAACTATGAACCTGTTATCAGTTTGCCATCCATTCCCTATTGCAATATTGCTAGCTTAACATTTTTAGTGTAAGATAGGCAATTTATTCCTCAAGGACAACAGGCATTTTATTTGTAGATGAAACAATGAAATACAAAGTTGTTTGCTAGCAGCAACCTCTTCATTAGTTACAGTTCTCTTTAATGTGGAATTATTTAGATGACTTTTCTTCTTCAGAGATTGTGCATATGCACTGATACTGGTGGACTGTAGAAGTTTGAGTAGACTTTTAAGATGGAAATGTTCTGAATTGGGCAGTTTTGTCAATATTTGGTGCATGCATTTTGTTTCATTGATTAATGGAAAAATTTCAAAACAATAAATTTAAAACCCCCTCTAAAACTGTACTGTATTGTACAAGGAATATAATTTAATACAACCAGGAAGGTGTATGAAAGAGCATGTGTATGTTTCGTGTGCAAGGGGCCTGTGATTTGAAAACAGCCCAAACCCACAGTTAATCTTTATCTGACACTGGCAAAATGTATTTTCTTTGAATGTGGGTTTCAATGCTGTTCAGTGAATGTGAGTTTTCAAGGGCAGAGAAGTTTTAATGCCAAGTCTGTTTTCATCATGAGAATGCATTGCTTTGTTTAGCAGATATGATATCTAATAGTGTTTGGTCTGTAAAATGCAAAATAAAACTTTCAAATGAAGTCCAAATCATCGCAGAAGTAAAGTAGTATGTATATTAGTGTTTATGGTAAATGGGGTAAAATAGCCAAGTAATGGTTCATTGGAATGGCTGTAGGGGGGGAAGCTCCATTCGACCATGATTTTGTGAGGGGGGAAGGGCAGCAAACTCAAAGACAGCCCCGGCTGAACTATACCTCTCAAATGTCCAGACTTTTGCAGAATGAATAGATTTTTGCTTCTTATTTTTGGTTTGTTCCTCATAAAATTTGTGGTTTTCTGGCAAATTATTTAGGAATGAAGTCACTAAATAATGACAGGCAGTGAGTTTCAGACTTCATAACCTTCAGAAAAATGCATGCTAAAGCAAGACCTGTTATTCTATCAACTGTCTCAGTTTATACAAGAGCAATTTCTAGTACTGTTTATATGCTCCCCCAATATATTTGGCCTTGTCCAGATTTCCTGCATTAACAGGTTGAGCGGTACGTGCAAACGCTTTATAGAATTAGGCATATCCAACCCTCTCAACTGTCCCCGATTTTGGCTCAAAATGTTGCTCCTCCCCTAATAATTCCTCCGCAAAATGGCAATTTTGGAAGAAAACATGGAGGGTTTACAATTAATAAATAACTGTAATAATCAGTTATAGATTTTTATTTCAGAAATGCATGTAGATTCTTTTATTTTGTCAGCTGCTCAAGTTAGCAGTACTAATATTAAAAAGTGTCCCTTCTTTGACAGGTTCCCAGCTGTATTGTGTGGCTATTTTATAATTTTGCATCACGTTTGGTCCATTTTTCATAAAATTGTGGGTTTTTTTTTTCAAATTAGTGGCAAATCATTAAAGACTGAAGTTAGAAAATAATGACAGACATTTCAGTTTCAGATTTCATACCCTTCAGAAAATTCATACTAACGCAAGACCTATTATCTTTCTAAGTTTATAAGAGCAATATTTAAAAAATTGTCCTTATTTTTGGGCCTCTGTCCCACTTCTATGTATGGCTTTGTCCAGATTTCTTGCTCTGAGGTTGAGAGGTATGTCAAATGTGTCAGGGCCATTGCAGTCAGCCAGAGACATTTCAAATTGTGACATACTTGTTGCACCCCAATCCCCCATGTAGTGACTCTGGATGTGTTCAAGCAAGGCAAGGAGCAGTTATGCAGTGTAAATGTGTAGACTATCCCCCATCCAAGGTAGACACAAGTACTACAGTGGCTTTTCATCTGTTCTTAATTTTTCAGAATGTTCTAGTTTCTGTCATATTTTTATACTGTTGATTTATGCTTATTATTATTATTTAGAAAGTGCCTGTTGCTCTGTGTTTAATTAGCAATGCTTTAATGACCACCAGGTAAGCTTATCTGAGATTGTAAGATGCAAGTAAGTTTTAATAAGCATACTGTTAAAAAATTGCCAACATGGAAAGCCTTTCTGTTGTTGCCATGCAGAGAATACTTACATAACTAGATAACATATAAGCCTTGGGTATTGAAATGCATATGACAGTATTTGTAATAAAGGACAGGATTACATTATTTTAAGAAGCTCATTACAGGCTTTATCTACAAACTAAACAGAATGCCAGTCTATCATGTGTGGTCCATATCCTGTGCAGTAATCCTTTAAGCAATGTATGTTAAGCTTGTTTCTTTTTCATTTTTTACTTTGATCATGTTTTCCCCATGAAACAAGTAGATAGTTGTTGTCAGGCAGCAGGTCTTTTTTGGATAAGAAACATTTTTACAAGTGGGGGTATCACAGAGATTGCTACTTTCAGCATGGTACTTGGTATTTTAATAAAGCTGAATATAAATTATAATTAGAACTGGAGTGCAAGGAGAAGTGGTTTGAGTTGAGTGCTGCTTGTTTTTCTTATACTTGATTTTGACTGGCATTCCAGTAATGTATTTAAAAAGTAATTTATTTTTCATGCCTCACAACCTTTTTGTTTCCATCTAGATATTAAGTAAGCTGTCATGCAGCCAATGAATTAAAATATTTTTTTTTCTTCTACACTTCATTTTGCCTTGATTGGACTCTCATAATTTTGGTTTGGCAGCCAGGGCAGTATATTTAATTAAAGGTACAATTTTTGTGGTTTTGTGCATAGCTCTTCCCCCTTCTAGTTGGCCACACCCATTCCCATTGACCCCACCCATTCAGCTGTCTCCTGCAGCCCCCCCCCCCTTTGATTTGAAGTCACCAGCCACCACTGCTGTTTGGCGAGTGCAAAATTAAAAGAAAATTTAAAAAAGAAAGAAAGAAAAGTGTGTGGGCGTGTGGTTATATTTCTGCCTGTATGGGTCAGTGTATATGTGGTTGTGTGCATGAAAGTCAAAGTGTGTGAGAGACAGTGTGAGATTGATTGAGCAGTGGCAGCAGCGGTTAAGAGGTGTGCATACCTCTCAACTTCTTAGCTCAAAAAATCTGGATAAAGCCTAAAATAAATGGGGAACAAAGGCTCAAAAATATGAACAGATTTTAAATATTGCTGTTATAAAATTAAAAAGTTGCTGGAATAAAATGGTTTGTTTTAGCATGCATTTTCTGAAGGAAATAAAGTCTAAAACTGAAATGTATGTCATTATTTATTGACTTTAATCCCCAATGATTTACCAGAAAACCACAAATTTAACGAGTAAGTTACTAAAAATAAAATATATAAATATTTGGATATTTATTGAAAATATTATACTTTGGATGTAAAATACTTCATACAATACCATTTACATAAACTACAGCCAGTCTGAAACATTAGGCAGAGGAATTATTTTACATCAAAAATATTAAAAACTAATAATGTCGTAATAAAAAAAAACTAAATAAGTAAAACACAACAATTTTATAGACACCCATTCTCTAAGCACAATACTGCCCTCTAGGGTGTGAGGTACCGTCTAAATAATACAATTCTATGGGGTCTGAGGCCAGATGTTGCTGGGCATACATTATTTACACAGTAATATATACCCTATTAGACATTATAACTTGTATATCATTATATAAACAGCTGCACAGAAGCATCTGTACCCAGCAGAAACAGAAGCAAGATGAACCCTAATAACAAACATCAATTAGCTTTATAACAAAGGAAGAAAAATGTGACCAAACATAAGTGCAATACCCATAATGTTAGATTCAACATCATAAAATTAAATAAGCAACTCATAAGTCTAATTAAAACTACCAAATCCAAATTTGAAAATAGCCACCTAGGCAAAGTACAACCACAAGGCCTTCTTTATCTATGTCTGTAATCTCAAAAGCATTATGCAGCAGTGCACTGAGCTGATTATGAATGACACCATCTGTACTGAAGTTGAAGATATTAGCAAACCTGCTAGCTGATAAATTTAATCTCCAACAACATCACCTTGCACCTCTGAATATCTAACAAAAAATATCAGAAAACAATACTTCCCCATCTTTCACACAGAATTAAGTCCTGGCAGCTCACTCAAAAGCCAAAAATATTGCATCTGTGGGTGCTGATAATATCCCTGGATTTATTTTGAATAGCAAGAAGAATGACCTATCCATGCCTGTAATACCACTGTTCAATCTCAGCCTACAAACAGGCTTCATACCAAGTGAATGGAGGACAACAGTTATGCCTCTGCACAAGGGACAGCAGCCAACAACCAAGGTAACGACCGACCCATAAGTCTGACCAGCCTGATATATATATATATATATATATATGTGTGTGTGTGTGTGTATAAAGGAATGGAAAGCATTATCATAGAATGAATCAATAAGAACACAGGAAGTCTCCAAACACTAAACCCATCCCAGTTTAGTTTTATCAAATACAGGTCTTGCTTACTTAACCTAGTGGACGTTCTTGGAAAAGTGATCAAAGCAATAGACAAAGGCAAGATAGTACACACCACCTGCCTAGACATAGCCAAAGCTTCTGACACAATACCCCACTTGGGCATTGTAGAAAAGCCTTATAAATCAGGTATAAACCCCTATGTCACCCACTATTTATTTATTTATTTATTTATGTATTTATTTATTTATTTTACTTGCAATTTGATTACCGGGAAAGTTCATTGGGCCGTAATGAGCCCATTATCAATGGAGGCCCCAGGAGAAAAGCTCCAAGCACAGTTTTACAATAGAAAAATCAACAAGATTTACAATTAATAAACAGTTTAAAAAAAGTGACAGAAACAAAGTGACATAGAAAAAAATAGTAACAAAAACATTAATGGAATGTGCTCTAACAAAGCATTCTAAGGAAATATAAAAAATGTCAAATTGTCATTGGAGTACTACAAAATGTTTGTGGGATGTGCCCTAACAAAGCATCCATTAGGAGATATAAAATAACAATATAAACCAAATAAGGCATTTTGGAGTACAAGGCTTACAAGTACCTAGGTTTTAAGACATTATAGGGGATAAGTAGAAGTAGCAAAGAATAAAAGATAGATGAAAAATAGTGGAATCAAATCTAAGGTTGAGTTTGCAGAAAAAGAATGATGAAGGAAGAAGGGGTGAAGTAGAAGGAATCAGGTGGAGTGAGAGCAGGAGCATTCCCAGTGAGAAGAAAGATGGGAATGGAGCAAGGTCTTAAAGGTGGAGTGGGTATGGGAGTTCCAATGTGGGGAGGAAGCGAATTCCATAGGCATGTCAGGGAGAATGATAACAGACGTTGCCCCAGAGTACGTATGGGTTTATACACTTTGAAGAGGTTCTGATTGTTGTACCTGAGTAGTCTGTCAGGCTGATGCATTTTGAGGGTGGAGGAGAGGAAGGGGCAATTAGAGGGTTTGAAGATGAACTTATGAGCATTAGAGGGTTGAATGTAAGAGAGATAGTTAGGAAGTTCCAGCCAATTCAAGGAGTGGAGAGTGTTGCATTGGTGAGAGGGGGATTTGGATCAGGTAGCAAACGTAGGGATTTTATTGTAGCAGGATGACAATTTTGACTTTGGAGGGGATTGCAGGTTAGTAAGGAGAGGGGCTCAATACAAGAGGGAGGGAATGAGGTATGTGGTAGAGAGGATTTGCTTGGTTGAGGGAGTAAGGTAACTGTGATGATATAGCATTCTGTGCTTTTGATGGGTTTTCTTAATATTAGTTTACAGATAAATCTTGAATTTTAACTGTTTGTCAATAAGGACACCTAGAAGCTTTGTATAGGGGACTAATTCGATGGGGGGGCATGTTTTGGCTGACTATAGAGAAGGAGCTTATGTCTATTTTGGTGTATTTAGATGGGGTAAATATCATGATTTTGTATTTAAATGCATTAAGAGCTAGGTGATTGTTCAACATCCAAGACTCAATGCAAGAGAAGGCATCTTGAGTTAATTTCATAAGTCTGGGGAGAGATTCAGCCGAGCAGATAATGGTAGAGTTGCTGACATATTGGATGAGTTTAGCATTTGGGATACACTGATGAAAGTCATTAATGAAGATGTTAAATAGTAAGGGACATAGTATAGAGCCTTGTGGCATGCCTGTCAGGGTGTGAAGGAAGGAGGAGGTATAGTTTTTCCACTTCACAGCTTGTTGTGTATCAGAGAGGTAACTGGAAAACCAGTAGATGGAAGAGGAGGAAAGATTGAGATGAGAGAAGTTGGAGAAGAGAAGGTTATGTGAAACAGTATAGAAGGCCTTAGATAAGTCTAGAAGAAGGGTAGATACAATATTTCCAGAGTCACGAGTGAGGTTAATGATTTCAAGGAAGGAGAGAAGGGCAGTAGTGCTGCTGTGTCCAGGTCTAAATCCATGCTGCGTGGGGGTCAGCAGTTGATTGTCTAAGAGGTAGGGTAAGAGTTGCAGGTGAATACATTTTTCAAGTATTTTAGACATAGGTTGACACTAGATTGTCAACTGGCCCATGGATAAGACATAGAAATTCAGGATTAGGGAAACAAACTTCATAAAAACTCATTAGTGGAGTCCCACAGGGCTAGCTGGTGGGACCACTCATGTTTGCCATCTACTTCTCAGAAGTGCACAGAAAGGTAAAGGATCCTTGATTGACCAAATTTGTAGATCAGTGCAAGCTGGAAGCAATCCCCTGTATCACCAATGCCTTCCCTTTGTCACCATGTTTAAAATTTCATTGCCCTCCAAAGTGTGTCAGCACCTCCCTTATCAGTCTTTGTCTGCATATGTGCCCCACTTTCCATCATATAACTTTGCTTTTTTGTTGAAAATGGTATATTTTGTCTTTTATTTTGCAATTCTAACTCTTTCATAGGTAAATTGAGTTGGATTTCACATAGATTCATAGATTATAGATTAGTACTAGGCTAATTGTCCTTGTGGACCATTTTAACCCTAGCCAATTACTCCATGTGAGAGTCAAACCTTGCACCTTGTGTCTATAAGGACAAACACCTTAACCATTATGATAACTGCCACATCTCCTGACACCTGCAGAATTCTTCCCTGGAAAGCTTTCACCTGAGCTAAAATTCTGAAAATGCATTTTTCCACCCTATCTGTATAAAACTGTATATATCTCATAAATTGTAAAAGTTACAAAAAAAGTTAAAACATTAAAGTTATTCAGCACATATACCTCTTCACAATGGCAATATTAACATGTCACTCAGGCATAATAGTAATTTTATATTGAACAAATAATTAGGTAATGTGTAAATTTGCTTATTATAATTATGTAACAAGTAATAATATCTTTGTAACTGTAGTAGGTAAACAATTCCTCTCAGTGTGACTTTTTTTCATGCCAATGTGCTCTAATTTAGCTGCAAAGCAGTTTTGTAGCTGTCACTCCAATTTTGAGAAATTTCTATAATTATGAATGATGTATTTGTGTGTGTTTCTGCTTTCATTTGATATTATGGAGTACCATATAAACTCCTTATGGTCAAAGTTATTAATATAATTATTAACATACAGCATATAGTCATGATATTTCCAGAAGATAGCTCACATTTTTTTCTGGTACCACGTATCCCATTATCTGAAGCACCATTCTTGATGTCTGTGGTGACTAGGCATACATAGTATATGATGTTACACAAAGCATTTAAGTGGACAATGTCTGAAACATTTATAGAAATATGATATTTATGCATATATATGCATATTTTATTTATTTATTATGTTTATTTATTAACATTTGATTACTGGGAAAGTATGACTGGGTCAGAGTCCATTTAATTAGATGCCCATGAAGAAAAGATCCAAAGTATTACAAAATATTTTAAGAACAATACTTTTACAGTCTTTAAAAATAGTACAAAAAGCAAATACAGTTTAAATAATTATACCAAATTAGACATAATATGAAAACACTGGCTAAGAATGGATACAAGTTATATGATAATGGTTTAATAATTAGAGAGATTTTAGCCAGTTTATAGAGAAATTAAAGGTAAGTTAGTATAATACAAACCAGAATTGCAATGCAAAGTTAGAGAAAAGCAGGCTTATTGTATATTTAGAGAGAAAGCCAGGGGACAGAAACTGATAGAAGTAAGGAATCGAGTGAAGAAGGGAGAATAAGGAGATATAAGGTATGAATAGGTATTTATACTAAAGTATAAAAATCTGCAAATTGGTAGTGATCAGACAGCAAACAGTGACAACATCTGTACCATTATGTAAGCTTTAATTTGATACCACAAAATATCATATATACTCTATCATTATCAATTAATATATCCCATAGTGGCATAAACAGAAAATCATACATTCTCACTTGCTGATGTAGTCATTTTCATTTGATACCACAGAGTATCATAAACTCACCTTCTTGATCATATTAATATTATTACTATATATATAGTATTACAGATTATATATGGCACATTACATACATATTATATACATGTTATAGACATTATTATTACTGTACTTTACATATGGCATGTCTTCATATCCCTAGAAAATAACTTACATTTTCACGGATAGCAAGTTCACCATTTGTCTTAAGAACATTAGTCTCCTCTGTGGTGACTTGGTATATGAAATACTGTTCTATAATGCAACTAAATGGACAGCGTCTGAGACACTTACAGGAACATGATACTTTTTCATATTTTATTACTAAACAAGGATAAATATCAGCAGATTGGTGGTAGGTACACAGCAGCTATAGGTGACAACTTTTGTAGTGTTGTATAAGTTTTCATTTGATACAATTTCGTATCATATATATGAACTTTAATATGGCAAACATTTATATTTTGGCTTAAAAAGAAATCACACATTCTTTCTTATTAACCCCAGATCTTCCTGACTTTTGTGCTTTGTTGTCCTGTAAAATGCAGCTCCACCATGTTGCTATGTGGATACTGCCTGAGAAACTTACATAAAATATAGAAGTATAATACTTCTATAAAATAGTATAAACATCCATACACCTATATACACATAGAACCTAACCTTCCATATCCAAAATGTGGAATACCAACTCTCATAATGAGGAGCAAATGGACAAAATGTAGAGCACATACTAACAGCTTACTAACAACTTTAAGTAGGAATCTCACAGCATGATTACAATGTGTTACTTTTAAAGGAATCAATATGATTCAGTATTACTTACTGTGACAAAGGGGGATACTGCCAGGCCAGCTATCTGGAATTTTGTAAATAATTATATGACATTTGTGAATATCAACATGATTTATATAAAAGTATGACAAAGGCAGATACTGCCAGCACATCTGTCTGGAATTTTGTGAATGTCAATATGCTTCATGTAACATGCTTGTGCTACAAGTGTATTAGAACTGTATGTCATGTATATACCAAACTAGGTTTGTACAGACGTGTGTTGAAAAGATATTTTATAAAGTACTGAGCTTACAAATGGATCCACAGTGTGCCTTACTAGAAAAGAGCAGACATGTACTTGCACTATTGTAACTGTGTAAATGTATATATTCTAACAGTGGAAACTGTAATACAAGGGGTTAATCTCAGTCTAGTAAATTTCAGAAACATAGTTGAAATGCAATTACTCTATGGCAGCAAGGAGACACAATGTCTAAAACTAGGGAATGTTCTGTATTGTGTTTGAAGTGTTTTATTGTTTTATGACTTCCAGCATCAATCAAAGATCTGAGGAAAAGCCCTTGTTTATGTATTTTCACAGGTAGATGCTAAATACTGCCAGATTCCAGCAGTGGGGGGTTTCACCTGGGATGGAGTCATATGAAAATAAATCATGTCATTCTGCAAGCTATCCCAGCAGTAATATTTGAGATATTAATTTAAGAAGTCTCTTAGAGAGACACAGCATTCTGTATTCAGCCTTGAACCTGTCAAGAAGACCCATTCACCACAATTTGCCTTGCTCTGTAAGAAAGTTAACTAGGGTGTAGTGATTCTCTTAGATTTAGTCAGAAATATAGTGAAGCATAGTTTCGACGTTTTTCATCATTTATTTGAGACTGTCCTGCAATGTTTTAGATATGTCCTGTAATTTTGAACTCTGATATCTCTGTAACTATATATTTAGTATTGTCTTGTTCTTTTATTATTTATTATTACATATATTTAAACCTTTCATTGTTGCTGATCTGTGTAGAGATATTTAAGTTCTGAGAGTACTTGCATATTTATTTGGTGACAATGTGTAGGCCACTCCTAATAGCCTTCCTGTTAGTCAAACTACCCTTTGTATTAATAGTAACATTACACAGTAAGATTGGACACCCTTTGTTAAGCAGCTGATAAGGGGTTCTAGTGGCAGTGCTAACTACCTTATAGTGTGGCAGAAGGGAGCATAGCTAGTAAACCTGTGCCAGCCTTTCCCAGGTGTGTGTGTGTGTGTGTGTGTGTGTGTGTGTGTGTGTGTGTGTGTGTGTGTGTGTGTGTGTGTAAAACAAATCTCCAAGAGTGTATGTGTCAGCTACTTGTACAGGGACATGAAGCACTGGTTGGACAGAGAGGGTGCTGGAGGACTTGGCTTAGAACCCTGGCTAAGGACTCAACTCTGTAGCTATGCCAGTGGGGAGTCTTACTAGGGATATGGAGAAAGAGGGAGAACTCAGCCCTGGACTGACTGTCATCTGTGTGTGCTCTTAAGGGAAATTGCACTTGTTGCAGACAGCTGCATCTAGAAATAATGTGTGTGTACTTGTCATCCTCCCAATATACACCCCCCTGGTGCTAGCACTTAGGATTGAGGCTCCTTGATTACTGGTCCAGTGGTGGGGCATCACATTTACCACAAAACTCACTTAAACAGTTCTTGACACTGACTGTTTGGCAGACAATTTCAACATGGAAATATGAGGAACATTGACTTTTTAAGATTCAAAATGAGGAACATTCCTCATAATGAGGTACACCTGAGAGCCATGTATGTACATTCTATATAAAGAGGTATCTATAATAAGGAATACCACCTTAATTTTGATCTCAAATGGCTTTATATTTTCTCTGTTTCTATATATTCTTTTTTATATTAAGGCAGCAAGACATCTTGATTATACCCCCATGTAGCAGTCTATTAAAGACTTTCTTTGCACTTGAAAGAAAAGCCCCGTCCCCAAAGCACATTTGATATGCACATTAAAGTTTGGACATGCACATAAAAATGTATCAGAGAAAATATTTAATGACAGCTATGATATGTAAATAAATCACATACAAAATGTCTTTCCTGAAGTACCGTTTAGTCATTCTATCACATCTAAATAGTTTTTCTGCCAACATCAGGACTTAACATATTGTTAGGGTGCTGCTGCTTGTGTTAGGGATAGGGCACTTCAGTATACTTGCTGGATCACAAAAAATGTAAAATTCTGAAAATACCTGTTTTTACTGAGCAGCCGATCACAGTCCTGTTATCTAGTAATCTTCTGTCCATCATCCGCTCACTCTTCCTGCTCCATTGCTGTAGAACAAACCTCGGTCCATCTAATAGAACAAAATTCACTGATAAACTGTCAAAATTATTTCAGATGTTACTTTGGTAAAACAAAAAAAAAGTTAGTGTGCGAAGAGGTAGCCTTGCACTGAGTCAGCATATTTCATTTTTTTCAGATGAATAGTCACTTTTGTAAATTGGCTGGCTGAAGAGATGCTGTTGTCATGTGGATGTCCGTCTTGATTTTAATTCCTCAGAAGCCACTGATTACTGCATGGCTGTGAGTAACAGTATAGTTTTTTTTTTTAAATGAAATAATGTGGCTTGCTCACATATTTTTTATAAAAAGCACCCACAGTGTTTTTATCGACATGTTCACTGTTCAACTGCTATTTATAGTAGTTCAGGTTGAACAATGTGACATTATAGCTAGATATAGTGTGAGGGTGTCTTCTGAATGAGAGAATGACTGATTATGTGCATTTCTTTACAAGTTTTTTTCTTTTGGAAACAATATGTACAAATATATTACTTTTAGTGCATATAAGGAATGTGTTCAGAGATTTTAAATGCTTTTAAATACTCTATATACCTACAGCACACTTAAAAATGTGACTCTAAAATTCAGAGCATTCATACATGCATATAGGTATGAAAAGGAGATTGCATTTGCTGGATGAGCGTGATAGACACCATTCAGCAATTCATAGTTTGATAGGTGTATACTAGGCTAGCAACCACTACAGCCCTTATAAGACTGTGCAACCCAAATGTGACCCACAAATGTAATTTATATAGATGGTGATTTACTGTCCATCAGGAACATAGTAACCTGAACAGGGATGAATTTTCCATTACCCATCCACTGGTCCAAGTTATGCTTAAAATGGATAGGAAGGAACTCTGCATCACATGGATGGAAAGCCTGTTCCAGAGAAAGAGAATTCCCAGAGAAACATATTGGTCTATACATGTCCTATTTATGCCACAAGCAAAATTTAGATATTTTCATCTAGCTGGTCTGATTCTGTTTATTTTGCAAATGTGCAAAAGGTTCATCAAAACAGGGTCCAGGGATGCCCTGTATGTCAAGCAAAGATCACCTCTCTGAAGTCTGTATGATGCCGAGCAAAGAGATAGGACTTTCAGGTGGTCAGCATAGGGCATTATGTTTACTCACTGTATTCTTTTTGTAAGGAACCTTTGTGGGCATTCCAGTTACTGCACGTGTCTGGTCAGGTACATACCAAAGGGGGCAGTACACTTTATGATGGGTATGGCCAAGTATAGTGGCATTATGACCTCTCTGGAACTAGATGTCATGCCCTGGCTTATAAGTTGAGCAACACAGAAGGATTTTCTTATCACCTTGGACACATGCTGGTTGAAGGCTAGGATACTATCTACATGAGTTCCCAGAGATCTGACTAGTGAATCATCTTTTAAGGGTGTTACATTGATGACATAATTACCCAGGGTATTAGACTTCCCAAAAGGTACTATAATGCATTTTTTTGGTATTGAGGATTAAGCCATGGCTTTGGCACCAAGCATTTGTCTGTATTAGACCGTCTCATCATAGGGGATTCAGTGATTGCTCACAGTTTGTAATCATCTGTGAACTTGGTCAGTCTAAGGCTTCTGACATTGCCTTTGACATCCAAGAAGTAGATGTCAAAGAGGAGTGGGCGCAGTACAGAGCCCTGAGGACCTCCACTGGTAACTGGCCTCTTTTTTGGAGGTGGCCTCAAGGATTTTAACCTCCTGGGTACTATAAGTGAGCCAGCTAGCTATCCAGCATGATATAAAAGATAGAAAGGGGTTTATACCCAGTTCTGTAAGTTTGCCGATGATGCTCAAGTGGGGTATTGTATCCTGTGCTTTAGTCAGATCTGTATAGGCAGTATACACCCCTTTTCCCTCATCCACTGCCTTAGTGACCTTTTCTAATAAGTCTATCAGAAGTCTTCTTGACTGAAACAGATCTCTCATCATGAATGAGTTAATGAAAATAAAACACACTTGCACATGAGGCCTCTTGTGTGTACATGTTTATTGTGATCATGATGATGCCATTTGTGAAACCCTAGGCTGTTCTATGCACAGGGAATATTAAAATATTATTCTTGCTCTCTGTATATAAATATCTGCATCTACAAAACAGTTTTAAAAATTCTTATTAACTTTTAGGGAATTTTACTGAAACAACTACCTGATAAACTTCTATTGGTTATGCTCCTGGCCTCAAAGATAAAGGTGAGTCGACACCTTGAAATGTGGTGGGAAAAAAATAATATTTGGTATAGTTTGGTGTACCATGACTTTTAAAGATTAAAAAAAAATACTTTACTCCTGAAATAACAACATGACATTTTTTAAGTTTTGATAACCTTTATGTTTATTACTGTGCAGATAAGCAATGGCTGTACTCTCTAAGATTCAGCTGGCCATTATGGTTTGAATTTAATCCTACCTGTAAATGTCAGTATCACAATACTGTTTCAAGATATTATAACGAATCCTTTATAACAAAACCCATGGTTGGTCAGCCTTATACAGCCTGCCATATGAGCTACTATCTCTAAAGGCAAGTAGGTGTCTAACTTCAATCATCTGAATATCTGTCAGAATAGTAAAATACACAAACATTTTGTTAAAAATGCAAGTTGTGGTATAAAATTTGGTCTGATTTCAGAAGAACACACAGTAGTTGCCTGAGTTCAATGCACATTGAGATATTAGCTGGAAAGATGTCAGATTTTTTCAGTTGCATTTGCTTTATGGCAGAAGGAGACAATAAGTCTGTTTAGTCTGCAATTTTAAGTACTTTAACGTTCTACCTCATCTCCATCCGTACCTTCCTTATTACACTTTTCACCTGCCCAGTGTTCTCTAGAATGTCTCTGCAGATTCCTTCTCCACCTCTCACTCCAGCAATCCATGGGTTCATAAGCCCAATGATCAAGAAGTACTTTCAGAGGATTTTGGGAAACCTGTGTCTTACCATTCAACTATGCAGGTGACCAGTTCCTCAGTCTTGACTTTACTATCTTCCAGTGTGAGGCAGAGTGAAAGGCCTCACTGAAGTCAAAGTAGACTTTTACTCCCCTGTCAAGTTCACCTGTAACTTGCCATAAGATTGGATCAAGGTTGACTCACAGCTCCTTCTGGTTCTAAAGCCATGTTGGTTGCTTCCTTGCAAACTGTTGCCAATAGACGTGCAACTATCTTACTCCTCAAGAATTTTCCACTGACTTTCCCTGCTAATAAGCCCCTTGTTCCCAAATTTGTTTCTGTCTTGTGAACAACTGTTGTGCTCCACTTCACTAGCACATCTGGAATAACTAGTGATCTTGACAAAATCCCTGTTGGGGGGGGGTCTGTTTACACTCAGCTTTCTGAGGACTCTGGGAGACTCACCATATCATCCTTGTGCTTCACCGTACCTAAGAGAGGTCAGTTCCCTCTAAACTTCCATCCTGTGTAATCTGGTGTATGTTCATGTCCATTGTTCTTCCCATTTTACCCTGCTCCCTTCACATTATGTCATCTTTCATTAGCTTCCCTTTTCTGAAGACTGAAGCAAAGTATTCATTCAGTGCCTCTGATTTTACCCAGACTTTCATAATCTCACCTCCATCTTGGCTCAGCCTGACCAGTTTTTTTTCCCTCCCTGTTAATCCTATCATGTTGATTTCTCTGCAGCACATACTTTTGGGTGCAGATGACATAATTGCATGAAACCTTATGGCATGGCAGCTATGAGGACTTCAGTACAACGCACATATGTCAAATGAATGTGGCAAGATCACATGCACTGAACCTATGCAACCTTTCTCACACTTCTAAAGAGCATAACTTTTGATTAAAAATCCTAGTATCTGTTTAGTGTAGTAAATTATGCATTTTCTAAGAAGGATAAATCACTATATCTGTATGCATCTGTGTTTTGTCTGCTTATGTATATACGGGTGTGTGTGTTGGCCTTGCTGGTACAACACTACAAATGTAAGTAGTAATCATCATCCCTTCTTATTCAAACTATTAGTATAGGATACAATAAACCTCAGTGGAGTTTTCCCTTTGCCATATGCCCTAACAAATCAGTTAAAAGAAGTTATACAATTGTAGATGAGTAACCAAGACTTTAATAATTGCAATTTTCTAAATGTTTTGCTTTAGGCATTACAAAGCTTATAGAGCTATGTTTGCATTCATTAGGAGAAAACACAATGCTGCTTTTCATCACATTACACATACTAATTCCCATCACTTCATATCATGGCACACTATAAACAGCATAACACAACAATAAGTAAAATACAATTTCCTGGAATGAATTTGTTGTTGTACAACATTCCTTAATTTGTACTGTACCACAAGTTATGTAGAGAACTTTAAGGAACTATTGCTAATGTTCCGGTTTATATGTATGCAAAGTTTTTTATATACAAAATACGTCCACTGTATAACATCTCATAACGTCTAAAAGTGAATCTAAATTTGTATTAAAACAACATTACTTTTCACATTCTAGACAGTGCAGCACAATCTGTGAAAAATAAATCTATAAATAAAAATAAATTAAAAAATATATTATTAATAAAGTATGTAACTGATAAATAAAAGATTAATATTAAAAAAGTTCTTTGGGAAGTGCTGTTAGCACAGCCTTCCTAAATGTTTGCAGTTACACTATCACATCGAGTCCACAATACTCTCTGGCTGTATGACCTGAAGTGTGTACAAATATTGGAATGTTTCCAAAATCAAGAAAATATATTGCAAATAATGTAAAACCAATGTCACTGTTCATCTTCTACATATGTCCCATTTTCAAATTAAACGTTTAAAGTCTTTACAGCACACACATACACACGCACACGCATGCGCACAAAATGCCTTTTCAAATGTACACTTTTCACCAGGTGGTATCATTCAGTTGACATTAATATCATCTGAAAGATGATTTGAAACACGTGCCTGGGCCCACCTTAGTTTAAACAACAAAACAATAATTAAAAGTATCTTTACAATAAAAAGTTCTGAAATATGTTAATGACATCAAGAAATGAAAATATATAAAATAGAAAAAAATCATGTCAATAACATTTTAAACTTCCCAAAGAGAAAGGCACATGAATATCCAATCATATATTATAAGAGTACTTGCATCTATGAGCAAATCTATAAGGAGATCATTTAAAAAAATAGTAAGAATGGCATTCACGTTGTAAATAGAGATGAGGCCAGAAGGAGTGAGATACATTAAAAATGGATGGCATCACTGCTCACAGCTGAGGTAAAATGCTACCTCACATTGCAATGACAAGGAAACAGGGTCTTGATATTGTTTCAGTAGCAAAAATGTAGTATATGGAAAAGCATGACTGAAATATAAATGTGTGAGATGCACAACACATAAGAAATACAGGATAAGTAAAATAAAACAAAAATAAGTGGCAGAGCCAGTCCTATGTTATAATGGGATAAAGCCCTTACTATGACCTGTTGACCCAAACTCAGTTAGTGGCCTGAGTGCTTGATGATTCTGGCAGAAAGGATGTGTGTGCCCATGCTAGGCGAGAGAGAGAGAGCAAAGCAGGTCATAGTCTGTAGCAGTCCTTCAAAGGAAGTAGGCAGGTCCATGGCCTGCGAGACTGCATGTACTGTACTAAGCCAGCAACTTGTGCTAACCTTCATTAAGCAAGTGCATGGAAACATACTGACACATGCAAGAAGGTATAGTGGCTCCCAGGTGCCAAAGTGATGCTTTCATAGTCACCTGACTAGGGGGAAGGGTTAAGCCAATAATGAAATATCCTCATTGGTGGGAAGTAATTGAGAAAATAAGCACCTTTCAGAGATGTCTAAATGATGGCTTCCTTAGATGACTCTGAAAAATTGGTTCCCATCTAACTGGGAGGTTTGATGATTGGCAGAAAGGAAAATAAAGTTAGAAAGTAGTAGCCCTGGAGTAAAAAAAAGGATCAATGCAAGACAGCAAGCATGCTAACAGGAGAGGGAAATCTCTGCATTGAAAGGAGCACATAGTAGCACAATTCATGCAGAAGTTGTATACAGAACCTTTCTTCTTGCTGACCCATAAACAAGGAAATGATCAAACTTATCCTTAGTATGGTAAAAAAGTAGAGATATTACTGAAGCATACTACAACATGCCTTATACTGTGACATTCTCACTGCAGCCATTTCTAAAAGTGAGACGTTTTTTGATTGCCCGCCAAAGTAATGCTTCAGGCACCCAGTACTATAACCTACTCCAAGCCTTGTAGGGGAAAGTGGATTTAGACTTGGTATTCTGAAAAATAGAAGGAGAAAGTGTCTCAGTTCTGGAAATGAGCATCAGTTTGGAATAACGTATCATGAAAATTTAGTCAAATGGCAGTGTGGCAAAAATGGTGATACTTAAAAATGGAACCACAAAAGCAACAGATCTTTGCATGGAACAAATGCAGAGATAAAAAAAAAACACTGTACTGTCAAATGATGTGATATCTAGCAGGAAAAATTAAACCATTTTGAAATTACAAAAAAACACCAAAGGAAGAAGGCTACCAACAACCTAAATTCAGAAAGACATGAGGAGGAATCCCAACTAGAAAACAAAGGGCCCCCACAAAGGAAATGAACAATAGCAAGTTCAGTTAGAAAAGTCTAGGAGGGAGACAGAATTTTATAGTTAGACAGCAATGCAAAGAATGAGTCTGGCTAATGAAACTTAAAAATAAATGGAGGATGTGTAGGAAGAGATAATGAAAAAGCAAGGTTATTAAGTAAATATTCCTTAATACACAGTGGGGAGCAGAATGCTGACCTTTCATATATAGTCAGTGCATGTCAGAAAAGTTCAGCTGCTATTAATAATATCAGGGAGGAAATGATAGTGAAATAACTTTAATAGCTAAAGAGATTCAAGGCACTTGAGCCTGATTAAATGTGACTTAGTATTGTTGGAGGAATGAGAAAAGTAGTAGAGTACCACTAACTAAACTTTCATGAATCTAAAGGGGGCACTGAAGTATTGAAAAGTATAATAGGGTAGATGCAATTACCTTTCCCTGCAGCAGAAATAAGACAACTGCAAACTTCTAACCAGCCTATTTGAAATAGGTTTAATTAAAATGATGCAATCAGTGTTGGGAGTAGTGAAGAGTACCATATTTAGAAGTCAGTATACAATTGGCCCACAGGCATAATTTTCCTTTTGTAAAGGCCATGTCTGATAAATGAAATATTTCATACACATATTGGCTAAACAAATTACAATGTGTTAAAAATAGTTAAGAATGCACACGTAGGCGATTGGTGGAAGGTTAAAACAAACTGTATGTCCAGAAGCCTTAACCAGAATAGCATTCAAGAGGAACATACAGCAATAATACTCACCTCAAATATTTTAATTAACATTAATTAATTCATTCATTCATTCAAAAGCCTATAGAAGACAATTATTAAAGAAGAAATCCTAGAGTAAGAGACAGTCAGCTGGTAATTTAAGGTTATGGCAATCAAACTGAGGATTGCTGCACGATCTAGGTCTAGTACCAAGTTGGCTTAATCCTCTGCCCAAAACTGCCAGAACAAATACAAAATACACTTAGCAAACTCTTATATTTCTACATAACTCATTACCAGTGATATTAACCCTTGATTGCTGAGCATTTTCAGAAGGTCAGTCCCCAGAATACTGTCTAATTTGGGCATTTTTACACTTTGTATTAAAAGACTGTATCTCCAAAAGCAGTTATACATCTATTCATGAAAATTTTAGGGAAGGTTACTAAAGGAGTTATCTATAAAACAGCACTGGAGTGAACTGATTCCCCCAAAGGCAAAATATCAGCTGCATCTTGAATTTTAGTTAAAAATATATTTTTTGTTGTCTTAAATGAATGAAAAAGATCAATTTTATAGAAAAGCACATATTCCTTTTAGGCCAGAAATCACACCAACATTACATATTTTTGCTTTTGACAGAATTTTTATTTACTCTGAAGAGAGCTGAAAGCTATACCTTTGTATTCACATGATGTTTCTGCAAAAAGTTGCACTCCATCAATTTTTAAAGACCAATCTGCCTGAATTCTACCCTAACTTCAAATAACAAACTCTCTCTCTCGTGCTTCAAAATGCCCAACTTTATATACTAACTATTTCGTGCAACAAGATATTATTATGAAATTTTTATGCACAGTCCCATTGATAATCCCACTTTAATTTCTTTACAGCATAAGAACCTTTAGGGAACGTAGGCAACAGAATCTCACATATGGGCACGCCTCTAATAGCACATAAACTGTGTACACCTTGATACAACACATAAAAATGACATAAAATATCACCTTTTCCTAGAAAAGAGTAGTGCATTGGTTCTCAGTTCATACAAACACATCAGCAACATGATTCCGATACATACAGTATACCAGATTGAAATAAAAAAAGAAAAACAGATATAAAAGCATACCACATAGCTGGACTTATTGGACTCACTTGCCATACAGCCAACCAGCTTAGTCATGAGTGAGTTTAACTAACCTTCCACTGACTGGAAAACCATACATGACCACAAACATGTTGGCTAAGAGGTTCTTTGGCTTTGTCAGTGCAAATGCTCTATAAATGCTAGTCACCACTCCCACAAGTGGTACAAATATCCTGAACAGAGTACTTACCAACATGGGGGAGCACTGCACTACCACTGTGTGATGTCCTCCCTGGTAAGACCAGACCATAAATCTGTCTTGTTCAATGTAATTATAAGTCCAGCTACCCCATCAAGCCCACAAAAAGCTTAAACATTTTTTCAAGACAAATTACCTCCAACTACACAATGGTATAAGAAGTTTCAAAGCACCCTCAATCATAGATAACATGGACTGCTATGCAAAAGTATACACTAATACCATGTATAACCACTTAAGCAGTCATATAGAATCAGATGTAGCTGACTAGATTAATGCTAGGCCTTGACAAAAAAACAAGAGACCTTAGTGGACCCCTAGTATAAACAGGCTATACAACAAAAGGAAGAAACTGATGCCCAATAACAAGAGGGAACTGGCTCAGCAGTGGAAGAAATCCCTCTCTAGAGTAAACAAATAAATTAGAGATCTTATCAAGTCCTCCAAAGCTAATTACAATGCAAATATAGCCTTCCTAGGATAATCACAAGACATTCTTTAACTATGTCTGAAATCTGAAAGGGAGTGCCCAGCTATGCACCGATTGTGGATGGCACCACCCATATTCTACTGGAAGAAATAGCCAACCTGGAAGCTAACAGATATGGTGCAATCTTCACCCCCTTTTCCCAACCAGTCATCCCCCAAAGTATGCCTGCCACCATTCCTCAGCCGATTATCTCAAGAGAGTAGGTTATCTCTGTGCTCTCCAAGGCCAGAAACACAACATTGATGGGACCAGATAACATCCCAGGTTGCCCTTTAAATAACTTAAAATATGACCTAGCAGACTTACTTGGATCCCTGTTTAACCATAGCCTGCAAACTGACTATGCTCTAGTGGAATGGAGGACAGCTGCAATGATTCCTCTGCACAAAGGGGTACCATCAACTGGCTATAGGAATTATAGACCCATAACCTAATTAGTCTACAATTGGGGTAGCAACCGCTACCCCACAACAATACCCACGTATCACAGAGTTCACAAAGTCAGTGTGCCACACAGTCACAGCCCTTAAGGCTAAACAACACACCTAATACACTTGTAATAGGTGACTCTATTGTCAGACACACTGACATCCCAATCACCAGGCAGAACAAGGAGAAGGTCACTGTAAGCTGCCTTTCGGGTGCCAGGATCCACCACATAACACAAGCACTCAGGTCACTCCAAAGCAAGTACAAATTTGACTCTGTCATTGTCCATGCTGGTGTGAATGACCTGAGATGTACCTCCCTGGACTACATGAAAAGAGACATAGAGGAGCTCTCTGATCATGTAGCCCAGGCCGGTATAACCCTGACATTGAGTAGCATCTTACCCTCACCAAGAATGATGCCACAGTATAAAGACAAAATTACCAATTTTAACAATTGGCTAAAGTATTGGTGTCATTCAAAGGGGATCCAGTGTCTGTCAGCCTGGGATGACATGCTCGACAAGCCACGTTGCTTCGCTAGGGATGGCTTGCACCTGTCACCCCTGGGCTTTCGAATACTAGCCAAGGCTCTTGCCACCCCCATAGTGCCTTTTTTAGGCAAGGCTCAAAAGACAAACCCACCTCCATAGACAACACAAGGAAAAAGAAACTAAGGGTAATGCTGCTCAACGCCAGAAGTCTAAACCTCAAGATGCACGCACTCGAGGCTCTCCTCAGTATGGAGAATATCGATATCTGTGCAGTAACAGAAACCTGGTTCAAGGCTCCCGAGAGCACCCCAGCACTACCAAGTTATACCTCATACCATGCTTTTTGGCCCCAAAACTCGGACCGAACCACAGAAGCATCCATATTCATCAAAGATACCCACACCTCCAGGTTAGTGGCACTGCACAAAGCATCGGAAACCATCCATGTGCAAACAACAGTGGGCAAAACTGCCTTTCAGTTTGTAGCCTGCTACAGACCACCCTCCAAAACTCAGGAACCCCACTCGGCTTTCCTGAGAACACTGGAGAATATGAAGGTCTCTCCAAACACCATTATATTGGGTGACTTCAACTACCCAAACATAGACTGGGAGCACTACTCAAGCCTCAACACCCTCGCCCAACGTTTCCTAGAATTTATAAACTCAAATGCTATGGAACAACTGGCCACCACTCCCACAAGAGGGGAAAACATATTGGACCTGATCATCACCAACATGGGGACTCTATGTTCCATAGCAGAGGTATACCCCTCATTGGTAAGATCTGACCATAAATTAATCTCACTGGACATCCATATCCCATCCCCACCCCCAGCCAAGGAAACTACGGTGAAGAACTTCTCGAAAGCAAACTTCACACTTCTCAAAACTGAGGTGGAATCCTTCAAAGCCCCCGGGCCAGTGGAAAATATGGCCCAAGCCGCAGAATCCTTTACAAATGCATTCTATGGACACCTACAGGAATGCATGGATCGTGCTATCCCAAATAAAACCAAGACTCACTTCTCCAAAGGCAGGAGACCTGTCTGGTGGACCCCAGCCATAAATAAGCTATACAACAGAAGGAGGAAGCTACTACATGATAGAGCAAAATCCCAAAAAGGGAAGGCATCTCTGATCAGTACTAGCAAGAAACTACGATCCCTCATAAAATCATCTAAGGCCAGCTTCGAAAGAAAAATTGCACAAGACGCTAAAGATAATCACAAGGCCTTCTTTAGTTATATCAGCAACCTGGGTGGCAACTCCCAGATATGCTCTGAGTTAGTGCAAAATGACAAAAAATACACTGAACCCACAGACATTGCCAACATCCTGGCAGACAGGTTCAGTGCAAACTTCTCCCCCCCTTCCCCCCCCAAAAGAGCAAATGTCTATCCCAACAGAGTGTAGCCTCTCTGACATCACAGATGGACAGGTGAGAGCTGCCCTCTCCAAAGCAAAAAACACAGCATCAATTGGATTGGACGGTGTCCCGGGCTGCGTCTTACACAAGCTCCAAGAAGAACTGAACCCTCACATAAAGTCACTGTTCAATCTCAGCCTTACTACAGGATATGTACCCAAGGAATGGCGTACAGCAACAGTGGTCCCACTCCACAAAAATGGTGCTACAACGGACCCCGGAAACTATCGCCCTATAAGCTTGACTAGCCTGGTCTGCAAAGCTATGGAGCGTATCATCTTGGAACTCATAAACAAAGACATTGGGAACCTCCAAACACTGGATCCTACCCAATTCGGCTTTGTTAAGGGCAGATCTTGCCTCTTGAACCTGGTTGACTTCTTTGAAACAGTCACTAAGGCCATAGATGAAGGGAAGGTAGTCCACACAGCCTACCTGGACCTCGCAAAAGCCTTTGACACAATACCCCACTCGGGCATTACAAATAAGCTCACCAGCTTAAATATCAACCCCTATGTCACAAGATGGGTTGCAAACTGGCTCAGGGATAGAACCCACATGGTCAGAATTGCAGGTGCCATGTCAGACTCTAAACCAGTTACAAGTGGCGTCCCACAAGGCTCAGTCCTGGGACCTCTCTTGTTCGGTATATATTTCTCTGAGGTACAGGCTAACACGGGAGGACTATGGCTGACCAAGTTCGCAGATGACTGCAAACTGGGTGCCATAATCGACTCGCCAGCTGACACAAGCTTCCTCCAAAAGGGTCTCACAGAGATGGATAACTGGTGCCAGAGCCATGGCCTAAAGCTAAATGCCAAAAAGTGCATAGTCATCCCCTTTGGGAAAAACAATGTCCCCACAAATTACCACATAGGTGGTAATCCATTAAGTACGGAAGAAGCAATTAGGGATTTGGGGACCCAAGTAGATAGCAATCTTTCCTTTGACAATCACATTGCCAAAGTGGTTAGAAAGACCTTCTGTATAGCCCACCTTATCACGAAAGGGTTCACATCTAAATCAAGAGAGGTCATTGTGCCCCTCTACTCATCACTCATCAGGTCCATAATTGAATACAATGCCCCATTTGGGATGTACCTTACCCGACACCTGCAGCAACTGGAAAGACCCCAAAAGTACCTCACCAAGAGAATCAAGGGACTCAAACAGATGCCCTACACAGTTAGGCTAAAGAAACTCCAGCTCTACTCAGTTGCTTACCGCCTACTCAGAGGCGATCTGTGCCTGACGTATAAAGCCATGTCCAACCCAGAATTAATGGACATGCTCCACATCAGGAAATTCAAATCCCTTAGAGCTACATTCTCCAGGGACTTAAACCTCAGCACAGAAATAAATAGGACATGCTGGAGGGACAGATTCATATCCCAGAGGCTCCCCTCACTCTGGAACAAAATCCCAATCCATGTTAGGCAGAGCCCCTCAATGACCCTCTTCAAGAGAAATCTTGATGAGAGGATGGGAGATCGTAGGTTTACCCCTGGGATCTCTTCTGTGTCCCTACTAGACAGAGGCACAGTAAACTAACCTTAAAAGGGATATCTTCTGTGACCTACTATACAGAGGCACAGTCAACTAATGTAAAAGGGTGGCAAAAGCCAAACACACTCTGGCTAGGCTTATAAATGCCCTAGGGCAGATAGCCTAGTATCAACCTATGAACCTATGAACCTATAGTCTTGTCTGCAAGGCCATGGAAAGCATCATTATAAACCTTATCGACAAGGACATAGATAATGTCCAAACTCTGGACCCAACCCGTTGGATTCATTAAAGGTAGATCATGCTTGCTAAACCTGGTTGACTTATTTAAGAAAGTAACAAAAGCCCTGGATGAGGGGAAAGATAGTCCATACTGCCTACCTTGACCTAGCCAAGGCATTTGACACAATCTCCCACTCAGGTATTACAGAGAACCTCTCCCAATTAGGAATTAACCCTTATGTCACTAGATGGGTAGCCAATTGGCTCACTGACAGGACACATACTGTCAAAATAGGTGACTTTATGTCTAGCAGAAAACTAGTCACCAGTGGTATACCACAGGGTTTTGCACTGGGCCCTTTACTGTTTGGAATTTATTTCTCAGAATTCCAGGCAAAAGTGGGCAGCTTGTGGCTGACCAAGTTCACTGATGATTGCAAATTGGGAGCAATCACTGAATCCCCTGAAGATGTTAATATCCTGCAGAAAGGGTTAATGCAGACAACTGATTGTTGTCAAAACCACGGATTAAAGCTAAATGCAAAAAATAATGCATTATTATTCCCTTCGGGAAAGATGACTTCCCTTCTAATTACACTATAGACAGTATCACCCCCTAAGTATAGACCCAGTGGTATATGATCTGGGTATTCAGGTTGATACAAATCTGAACTTCGACCACCTCAAGTTTCCACAGTGGTAAGGAAATCCTTTCATGTGGTACATCCCATAAGTAAAGGCATTGCATCTAGATCTAAGGATGTTATAATTCCATTAAACTCCATCCTTATCAGACCAATAATTGAGTACAATGTTCCCTTTTGCATGTACCTCACCAGACACCTGCAACAGATGGAGAGACCACAAAGGTTTCTCAGCAAGAAAATACAGGCCACACAACAGATGTCCTAAGCAGAAAGACTGAAAGCCCTGTCACTGTACACTGTCTCCAACAGGCTGACAAGGGGTAACCTGTGCCTGGACTATAGGGAGGTCACTGACCCAGCACTGATGGAAATGTGACACATTCATAAATCAAATTGCACAAGGGTCACTTGCTCCAGGAATCTTAACCTAGACTCTGAAATGACCAGGTCATGCTGGAGAGATAGATACACCTCCCAGAGGCTACCATTTCCCTGAAATAAGCTCCCAATTCACATAAAACAGAGCTCCTCCTTGACCCTCTTCATACATAACCTAGACCAATGGCTGTGTGACCGCAAATTGACTCCAGAGGTAATGCCTTGCCCCTCATGGACAGAGACAGTTGGTATTAAGCACCATTCTCTCTTATCTCGGAGAACATCACTCAACTAACCACAAACAATTGGGGCAACTCAGGAAAAATATGGCTAGGCTTGTAAGGGCACTATGACCATTAGCCTAGTAACCTCCTATAAACCTATGA
>NC_056731.1:586927288-586947288 GCF_019279795.1 Protopterus annectens
AGCTAGGGTTAAACTATTCCTGGAGCCATAAAGTCTGCTCTTCAATTTTTCCATTAGAACTAGCCATTTTTTTCAGTTTGAGCACTCAGATCTGCTTCCTTAAGCTCAGCATTTGTTCAGAGTTTGTTGTAAGCACTAAATAAGTTACAAATTACTACAGCACTCAACTTTCCTTATTTGCCTAGAGGAAAAACATTTTTGTACTTACTTTCATCACTTGTTTAGAAGAAAATAGTTTTTTTAGTACCTATTCAGGCATGTCCAAGGGTCAAGCTCCCGGTGTTTTCTCCTGTCTACCTGATGAATCTGGGCATCTTGGGGCAATGTAGCAATTACCTCATGTACACAGACAACCCTCTCCTCCTACCACCCAACACTACAACCTGTGAGAGATGCACTTATATAGCCAAATTGGAGGCAAAGCCCTCTCCAACCAAGACTGGACTAGACCATCACGAGGAGAAGGCAAACACTTGCACCACACCACACTCATCACATAGTCCCACTAAACCTACACCACCAAAACCCACACATAGAAACACAAAAACATTCGCGGAGGCTCTCAATAATAATCTGCCCAAGCAACAGAGACTTCCAAAGCAGAAATGCAAGCAACCTCCCCCCCAACACAACCCAAATGACACATAGCTCACAAACACAGTGTGCCACTCAACCACAGCCCATAAGGCAAAAAACATACCCAACACACTAGTCATAGGTGAATCTATTGTCAGACACACTGATGTCCCACTCACCAGGCTAAACAAGGAGGAGGTTACTGTCAGCTGCCTGTCGGGTGCCAGGATCCACCACATAACGCATGCACCCAGGTCACTTCACAACAAGTAAAAATATGACTCTGTCATTGTTCATGTTGGTGTAAACGAACTGAGATGTACCTCCCTGGACTACATGAAAAGAGACATGGGAGAGCTCTCCGATCTTGCAGCTAAGGCAGGTATGACCCTAGCCCTGAGTAGCATCCTGCCATCACCCAGAATAAAACCACAGTATAAAGACAAAATGATTGACTTCAACAATTGGCTAAGTTTCTGGTGTCACTCAAAGGGGATTCAGTATCTGTCTGCCTGGGATGACATGGTCGATAGACGATGATGCTTTGCCAGAGATGGCGTGCACCTTTCACCCTGGGGATTCTGGATACTGGCTAAGGCTCTTGCCGCCCCTATAGTGTCTTTTTTAGGTAAGGTTCAAATGACAAACTCACCACCATAACAGGTACAGGCAAGCAAAAACTGAGGGTAATGCTACTCAGTGTTAGAAGTCTAAACCTCAAAATGCACTTAAAATGAAGAATACTGATATATGTGTAGTGACTGAGACCTGGTTCAAGGCTCCAGAGAGCACCCCTGCATTACCAGGATATAATTCATACCACACCTTTCGGCCATCTAACCTGGACCAAAATAATAAAGGTGGCGGTGTTTCCATATTCATTAAGGATATCCACACCTCCAGGCTAGTTGCTCAGCATAATGCATCTGAGATCATCCAAGTGCAACTAACTCTGGGCAAAACTGCAATCCAAATTGTAGTGTGCTACAGATCCCCCACCATGCCCCAGGATTCCCACTCCTCTTTTCTTGATGTACTGGAAAATATTAGGGTTCAACCAAACACCCTAATAAAGGGTGATTTCAACTACCTCACCATTCACTGGGAAAACTACTCAGGTACCAACTCCTTTGCTCAACATTTCCTGGAATTTATAAATTCCAGTGCCCTGGATCAACTTATCCACACCCCCACTAGGAGCAACAATATCCTGGACCTGGTCATTACCAACATGGGTGACCGGTGCTCCACACCTGAGGTCAACTCCTCGTTGGTCAGATCTGACCATAAGCTAATCACCCTAGATATCCACATTCCATTCCCACCCCCCATTAAGGAAAACACTGTAAAGAATTTCTCCAAAGCCAACTTCATGCTTCTCAAGACAGAAGTGGCTAACCTCATGACATCAATGCAGATGGATAATACAGTTATGACTGCTGAATTCTACACAGATGCACTCTATAAGCACTTACACGAGTGCATGGATCGGGCTATCCCAAACAGAACAAGATGCTATCCTGCAAAAAAAGGAAGCCAATCTGGTGGTCCCCTGCCATAAACTAACTCTACAACAGAAGAAAGAAAATGTTACAAAAGTGAGTAAAATCCCATGAGTGGAGGAGCTCCCTGGTCAGCCTCAGTAAGAAGCTGAGATCCCTCATAAAATCCTCCAAAGCGAGTTACAAAAACAAAATCCCCACTGATTCTAAGGGCAACCACAAAGCATTCTATAGCTATGTCAAGAATCTCAATGGCAACACCAAGATCTGCTCTGAGTTACAGCACAATGGCATGAAATTTACCAAACCAACTGATATTGCCAACATCCTGGCAGATATAGGTTCAGTGCTAATTTTACCCCCCCCCTCTCACCCCCTAAATGGCCCATATCATATTTAACTGCACTCTCTAAAGCCAAGAACACAGCATCCATTTGACTGGACAACACTGCAGGCTGCATTTTACATGAACTTCAGAATGAACTGGCTCCCCACCTAAGTATCATGTTCAATCATAGCCTCACTTCAGGCTTTGTGCCCACTGAATAGCACACAGCAACAGTTATCCCACTCCACAAAGGGGGATCCACCATGGACCCCAGGAACTATCGCCCTATTAGCCTGATGAGCCTGGTCTACGAGGCTATGGAACATATCATCATGGAACTTATAAATAAAGACATTGGTAACCTCCAAACTCTTGACCCCACCCAAGGCAGATCATGTTTCCTAAACCTGATTGATTTCTTTGAAGCAGTCACCAAAGCTGTAGACGATGGTAAGGTAGTTCACACAGCCTATCTTGACCTCGCCAAGGCTTTCAACACCATCCTCCATTCTGGAATTATAGATAAACTCACTGAACTGGGTATACATCCCTATGTCATGAGATGGGTTGCCAACTGGCTCACCAACAGAACACACAGTATAAAAGTTGCAGACACCAAATTAGACTTCAGACCAGTGACAAGTAGAGTACCAGAGGGTTCAGTCCTGGGTCCTCTCCTGTTTTGTATCTACTTCTCTTTAGTACAGGCTAACACAGAAGGTCTCTGGCTAATGAAGTTTACAGACGACTGCAAACTAGGAGCCATAATCGAATCCCCAAACGATGTGGACATCCTACAAAAGGGCCTCACTGAGACAGATGCCTGGTGTCAGAGGCATGGCCTCAAGCTCAATGCCAAGAAGTGCATTGTCATCCCCTTTGGTAAAAACTCTGTACCCATAAACTACCACATAGGTGGCAGTCTACTTAACACCAAAAGTGTGATAAGAGACCTTGGGACCTAGGTGGACAGCAGTCTCTCCTTTGATAATCACATCACCACAGTGGTCAGGAAATCCTTCTATGTGGCACACCTCATCACAAAATGGTTCTCATCCAGGGAAAAAAGAGGTAATTGTTCCCCTCTACTCATCACTCATTAGACCCATTATAGAGTACAGCCCCTTTTGGTATGTACCTCAAAAGACATCTACAACAACTGGAAAGGCTGCAGAAGTACCTCACAAAGAGGATTACTGGCCTCAAACAGATGCCCTATGCTGACTGTCTCAAAAAATCCAGCTCTACTCCGTTGCATTTTGCCTACTCACAGGTGATCTCTGCCTAACATACAAAGCTATGTTAAACCCAGGGATGTTGGACATGCTCCACCTAAAGAAAGCCCAATCCCTCCGAGCTACATGGTCTAGGGACCTAAACCTTGCCACCACAATAAACAAAACATGCTGGAGGGATAGATCCCTGCCCCAGAGACTTCCCATGCTCTGGAACAAGCTACTCATTTATATTAAACAAAGCTCCTCATTAGCAGTCTTCAAAAGAAATCTTGACAAGTGGATGGGAAATAGGAAATTCACCCCAGCGATCACTTCCGTGGCTCTGCTCAACAGAGGCACAGCTAAATAAGTTTCTTGGGTGGCGAAAACCAGGGAACCTTTTTGGCTAGGCTTATTAAGGCCCTTGGGCCAATAGCCTAGTACTTACCTATGAATGTATGAACATATATTTATTTATATAGAGAGATATATAGTTCTTCCCCTATGGTTTGCTTGACTTGCTCAGACCCCTTAACAAGCTTGCCTGATTAGCCACTGCATTTTTTTGCATTGCCGTGGCATTCCACCCATTAGGTATAGCCTGGCTTAGCAGTCAGACTGACACAAAATTCTCAGCAACTTTCAGATTTCTTGAATCTCTTTAGGGGACAGCTGCAGTGGCATACAATGTCATCCACTGGCTGTCAGTTCAAGCCTCATTGAGTAGATCTACCATCTGGTCCCCCTGTTCTGCTTCTTGTAAACCATATATAATAGGGTATATTCATATTAAAATGATAGACTTTGTGCTTTTCCCTGCTGTCTGGCAACTCCAACAACAAGCAAATGACATTGACATTTTATTCTGTTAAAGAGGAAAAAGCCCCATTATCTTTTATCTACGTAATACCCCTAAGTTCCTAATGCCAAGTCACAACATACCTCCCTTTTTGCTGCTGTTGTGCTTTTGTCAGGTGCTCCTGCAGTGATCAAATGAGCTGCTTAAGCTTAGTACCAAAGTTCAGCACATACTTCTCAACAGACTTCTGAATCACACTGACCCTGTCACACATCAAGAATTATGTCTGGAGGTGCCCTTAGCTAGTGCCCAGAATCTAACGCAAATGGTGAAAAAATGGATTTTTGAGGTACTTCTCTTTAAGCAAAAAGGAGATGAGGTAGATACTTCTCCCAAGCATAGTCCTAATAGTAGAATCAAATCTCTCCAACAAACCATTTGTTTCAGGATTGTTTTTAGCTACTTTTCTGAAACAAGTCATCAGGTCTGACATGAGGTTAGACACTGTCTATTGATATTTACTGGTGAAATCTACCCTGATGAAAATTTAATCACAGAGCTTTCTGCCTCAATAAAGGACAAAAATCAATGCCTTGGGGTACCTAGTAGCACAGTTGACCACAACAAGATATAATTCGTGCCTCTGCTGCTTGGGGTACCAAGGGGCCTTACAATATCCATGGCTACTGTCTGAAATTATTCTTTCATAACAAACAATGACATCAAAAAACAGTCTGTTAATTTATCAGAATTCTAATAATACTCACATTTCATGCATTACCTTCCACAACCTTTCCTATGTCTGGTAAATAAAAAATGTATGGTCTTCATTATTGTATGCTTTATGCTCAAACGGCCAGGAAAAAAAAAGAGAAATATCATGGGCTATCACTAAATCTATCCTGCAGAAGGCTGTTGCATTTTTTTCTCCATATAGCCCTCATTCACAAAACCATGTTTTTTTGCAGCACCCTAATGTCTCATTATACAGGCTTTCCCTACCTTTGAAAATCAGAAGTCTCCTCATCAATGGCCAACATGTTCTCTAAGATGGGATCTGAGAGCTGTGTCTGTCTCAACACTCTCTTTGTGATCCGTATCAGTACCCCATCTAATAGAATTCTAGTATTTTTTCAGCAAATGGGTCTCAGATTTAGGCTTACTTCTGCTAATCATCTATCCCTTGAAGAACTCCTTTTAGAGAATACCTGATATCATTCTGACAGCTGTGTCTCAGGCTCAGACTTTCGGTTACTAACTGCCGGTTTCTGTGATGTATCTATATTACCAGCATCTGATGGCACTAGGGGTACTGACCATGATGTATCCACATCACCAGCATCTGATGGCACTAGGGGTACTGACAGCGATGTATTCACATTACCAGCATCTGATGGCACTAGGGGTGGTGACCATGACGTATCCACATTACCAGCATTTGATGGCTCTAGCGGTACTGACAGTGATGTATTCACGGTACTAGGGGCACTGGCTGAGATGTATCCACATTACCAGCATCTGATGGCACTAGGGGTACTGACCATGATGTATTCACAGAACCAGCATCTGATGACACTAGGGGTACTGACCATGATGTATTCACAGTACCAGCATCTGCTGGCACTAGGGTTACTGACCATGATGTATTCACAGAACCAGCATCTGATGGCACTATGGGTAGTGACCATAATGCATTCACATTACCAGCATCTGATGGCACTAGGGGTACTGACATTGATGTATTCACATTAGGAGATCTGATGGTACTGGGGCTATTGACCATGATGTGTCAAAATTACCACCATCTGATAGTACTAGGGGTACTGGCCCTGATGTATCCACGTTATCAGCATCAGATGGCACTACAAGTACTGGCTGTGATATATCCACATTCCCAGCTTCTGATGGCACTAGAGGTACTGCCCGTGATGTATCCACATTACCAGCATCTGACGGCAGTAGGGGTACTGCCCATGATATATCTAAATTACCAGCATCTGATAGCACTACAGGTAGTGACCATAATGTATTCACATTACCAGCATCTGATGGCACTAGGGGTACTGACATTGATGTATTCACATTAGCAGATCTGATGGTACTAGGGGTACTGACCATGATGTATCAAAATTACCACCATCTGATGGTACTAGGGGTATGGCCATGATGTATCCACATTACCAGCATCAGATGGTACTAGGGGTATTAACCATGATGTATCCACATTAGCAGCATCCGATGATACTAAGGGTACTGACCATGATGTATCCACATTACCAGCATCTGATGGTACTAGGGGTGTTGACCGTGATATAGCCACATTACCAACATCTGGTGGTACTAAACTGACCATGATGTATCCAAATTACCAGCATCTGATTGTACTAGGGGTACTGGCCATGATGTATCCACATTATCAGCATCAGATGGCACTAGGGGTACTGACAGTGATGTAGTCACATTACCAGCATCTGATGGTACGAGGGGCAGTCACCATGATGTATTCACATTACCAGCTTCTGATGGTATTAGAGGTACTGACCATGATGTATCCACATTACCAGCATCTGATGGCGGTAGGGGTACTGCCTGTGATACATCTATATTACCAGCATCTGATGGTACTAGGGGTACTGACCATGATGTATCCAAATTACCAGCATCTGATTGTACTAGGGGTATTGGCCATGATGTATCTACATTATCAGCATCAGATGGCACTAGGGGTACTGACAGTGATGTATTCACATTACCAGCATCTGATGGTACTAGGGGTACTGACCATGATGTATCCACATTACCAGCATCTGATGGTACTAGGGGTACTGACCATGATGTATCCACATTACCAGCATCTGATGGTACTAGGGGTACTGACCATGATGTATCCACATTACCAGCATCTGATGGTACCAGGAGTACTGATCGTGATGTATCCACATTACCACCATTTGACAGCAGTAGGGGTACTGCCCGTGATATATCTAAATTACCAGTATCTGATGGTACTAGGGGTAGTGACCATGATGTACTCACATTGCCAGCATCTGATGGTACTAGGGGTACTGACCATGATATATCCACATTACCAGCATCTGATGGTACCAGGGGTACTGACCATGCTGTATCCCCATTACCAGTATCTGACAGCAGTGAGGGTACTGCCCGTGATATATCTAAATTGCCAGCATCTGACAGTACTAGGGGAAGTGACCATGATGTATTCACATTACCTGCATCTGATGGTACTAGGGCTACTGACCGTGATATATCCACATTACCAGCATCTGATGGTACTAGGGGTACTGACTGTGATATATCTACATTACCAGCATCTGATGGTGCTAGGGGTATTGACCGTGATATAGCCACATTACCAGCATCTGATGGTACTAGGGGCACTGACAGTGATGTATCTACATTACCAGCATTTGATGGCACTAAGGGCACTGGCCATGATGTATCCACATTACCAGCATCTGATGGCACTAGGGGTACTGACAGCGATGTATTCACATTACCAGCATCTGATGGTACTAGGGGCACTGGCCGTGATGTATCCACATTACCAGCATCTGATGGCACTAGGGGTACTGACCATGATGTATTCACATTACCAGCATCTGATGGCACTAGAGGTATTGACCATGTTGTATTTACATTACCAGCATCTGATGGCAGTAGGGGTAGTGACCATGATGTATTCGCATTACCAACATCTGATGGCACTAGGGGTACTGACCGTGATGTATTCACATTACCAGCATCTGATGGTACTAGGGGTACTGATCATGGTGTATTCACATTACCAGCATCTGATGGCACTAGGGGTAGTGACCATGATGTATTCGCATTACCAGCATCTGATGGCACTAGGGGTAGTGACTCTGATGTATCCACATTACCAGCATCTGATGGTACCAGGGGTACTGACTGTGATATATCCATATTACCAGCATCTGACAGCAGTAGGGGTACTACCCGTGATATATCTAAATTATCAGCATCTGATGGTACTAGGGGTAGTGACCATGATGTATTCACATTACCAGCATCTGATGGTAGTAGGGGTACTGACCGTGATACATCCATATTACCAGCATCTGATGGTACTAGGGGTACTGACCAGGATATATCCACATTACCAGCATCTGATGGTACTAGGGGTATTGACCATGATATAGCCACATTACCAGCATCTGATGGTACTAGGGGTACTGACCATGATGTATCAAAATCACCACCATCTGATGGTACTAGGGGTAAAGGCCATGATATATCCACATTACCAGCATCTGATGGTACTAGGGGTACTGACTGTGATATATCCACATTACCAGCATCTGATGGTGCTAGGGGTATTGACCGTGATATAGCCACATTACCAGCATCTGATGGTACTAGGGGTACTGACAGTGATGTATCCACATTACCAGCATTTGATGGCACTAGGGGCACTGGCCGTGATGTATCCACATTACCAGCATCTGATGGCACTAGGGGTACTGACCATGATGTATTCACATTACCAGCATCTGATGGTACTAGGGGTACTGACCATGATGTATTCACATTACCAGCATCTGTTGGCACTAGGGGTAGTGACCAGGATGTATTCGCATTACCAGCATCTGATGGCACCAGGGATAGTGACCCTGATGTATCCACATTACCAGCATCTGATGGTACCGGGGTACTGACTGTATATATCCACATTACCAGCATCTGACAGCAGTAGGGGTACTGCCCGTGATATATCTAAATTACCAGCATCTGATGGTACTAGGGATAGTGACCATGATGTATTCACATTACCAGCATCTGATGTTACTAGGGGTAATGACCGTGATATATCCACATTACCAGCATCTGATGGTACTAGGGGTACTGACTGTGATATATCCACATTACCAACATCGGATGGTACTAGGGGTATTGACCATGATATAGCCACATTACCAGCATCTGATGGCACTAGGGGTACTGACCATGCTGTATTAAAATCACCACCATCTGATGGTACTAGGGTAGAGGCCGTGATATATCCACATTATCAACATCAGATGGCACTAGAGGTACTGGCTGTGATATATCCACATTACCAGCATCTGATGGTACTAGGGGTACTAACCATCATGTATCCACATTACCAGCATCCAGTGATACTAGGGGTACTGACCATGATGTATCCACATTACCAGCATCTGATGGCACTAGGGGTACTGACCGTGATGTATCCACATAACCAACATCTGATGGTACTAAACTGACCATGATGTATCCAGATTACCAGCATCTGATTGTACTAGGGGTACTGGCCATGATGTATCCACATTATCAGCATCAGATGGCACTAGAGGTACTGACAGTGATGTATTCACATTACCAGCATCTGATGGTACTAGGGGTAGTGACCATGATGTACCCACATTACCAGCTTCTGATGGTACTAGAGGTACTGTCCATGATGCATCCACATTACCAGGAACTGTTGGCAGTGGGGGTACTGCCCGTGATACATCTAAATTACCAGTATCTGATGGTACTTGGGGTACTGACCATGATGCATCCAAATTACCAGCATCTGATAGCACTAGGGGTATTGGCCGTGACGTATCTACATTATCAGCATCAGATGGCACTAGGGATACTGACCATGATGTATCCACATTACCAGCATCTGATGGCACTAGGGGTACTGACAGCGATGTATTCACATTACCAGCATCTGATGGTACTAGGGGCACTGGCTGTGATGTATCCACATTACCAGCATCTGATGGCACTAGGGGTACTGACCATGATATATTCACATTACCAGCATCTGATGGCACTAGGGGTATTGACCATGATGTATTTACATTACCAGCATCTGATGGCACTAGGGGTAGTGACCATGATGTATTTGCATTACCAACATTTGATGGCACTAGGGGTACTGACCATGATGTATTCAAATTACCAGCATCTGATGGTACTAGGGGTACTGACCATGATGTATTCACATTACCAGCATCTGATGGTACTAGGGGTAGTGACCATGATGTACCCATATTACCAGCTTCTGATGGTACTAGAGGTACTGTCCATGATGCATCCACATTACCAGGAACTGTTGGCTGTGGGGTACTGCCCGTGATACATCTAAATTACCAGTATCTGATGGTACTTGGGGTACTGACCATGATGCATCCAAATTACCAGCATCTGATAGTACTAGGGGTATTGGCCGTGACGTATCTACATTATCAGCATCAGATGGCACTAGGGATACTGACCATGATGTATCCACATTATCAGCATCTGATGGCACTAGGGGTACAGACAGTGATGTATTCACATTACTAGCATCTGATAGTACTAGGGGCACTGGCTGTGATGTATCCACATTACCAGCATCTGATGGCACTAGGGGTACTGACCATGATGTATTCACATTACCAGCATCTGATGGCACTAGGGGTATTGACCATGATGTATTTACATTACCAGCATCTGATGGCACTAGGGGTAGTGACCATGATGTATTCATTACCAACATCTGATGGCACTAGGGGTACTGACCGTGATGTATTCACATTACCAGCATCTGATGGTACTAGGGGTACTGACCATGATGTATTCACATTACCAGCATCTGATGGCACTAGGGGTAGTGACCATGATGTATTCGCATTACCAGCATCTGATGGCACTTGGGGTAGTGACCCTGATGTATCCACATTACCAGCATCTGATGGTACCAGGGGTGCTGACTGTGATATATCCACATTACCAGCATCTGACAGCAGTAGGGGTACTGCCCGTGATATATCTAAATTACCAGCATCTGATGGTACTAGGGGTAGTGACCATGATGTATTCACATTACCAGCATCTGATGGTACTAGGGGTACTGACCGTGATATATCCACATTACCAGCATCTGATGGTACTAGGGGTACTGACCATGATGTATCAAAATCAGCACCATCTGATGGTACTAGGGGTACAGGCCGTGATATATCCACATTATCAGCATCAGATGGCACTAGAGGTACTGGCTGTGATATATCCACATTACCAGCATCTGATGGTACTAGGGGTACTAACCATGATGTATCCACATTACCAGCATCCAATGATACTAGGGGTACTGACCATGATGTATCCACATTACCAGCATCTGATGGCACTAGGGGTACTGACCATGATGTATCCACATAACCAACATCTGATGGTACTAAACTGACCATGATGTATCCAGATTACCAGCATCTGATTGTACTAGGAGTACTGGCCATGATGTAACCACATTACCAGCTTCTGATCATACTAGGGTACTGACCATGATGTATCCACATTACCAGGATCTGTCGGCAGTAGGGGTACTGCCTGTGATACATCTAAATTATCAGCATCAGATGGCACTAGAGATACTGACAGTTATGTAGTCACATTACCAGCATCTGATGGTACTAGAGGTATTGACCATGATGTACCTACATTACCAGCTTCTGATGGTGCTAGAGGTACTGACCATGATGTATCCACATTACCAGGATCTGTCGGCAGTAGGGGTACTGCCTGTGATACATCTAAATTACCAGTATCTGATGGTACTTGGGGTACTGACCATGATGTACCCAAATTACCAGCATCTGATTGTACTAGGGGTATTGGCCATGATGTATCTACATTATCAGCATCAGATGGCACCAGAGGTACTGACAATGATGTAGCCACATTACCAGCATCTGATGGTACCAGGGGTACTGACCGTGATGTATCCACATTACCAGCATCTGGCAGTAGTAGGGGTACTGCCTGTGATATCTCTAAATTACCAGCATCTGATGGTACTAGGGGTTGTGATCATGATGTATTCACATTACCAGCATCTGATAGCACTAGGGGTACTGACCGTGATATATCCACATTACCAGCATCTGATGGTAGTAGGGGTACTGACCATGTTATATCCACGTTACCAGCATCTGATGGTACTAAGGGTACTGACCGTGATATATCCACATTAGCAGTATTTGATGGTACTAGGGGTATTGACCATGATATAGCCACATTACCAGCATCTGATGGTACTAGGAGTACTGACAGTAATGTATCCACATTATCAGCATTTGATGGCACTAGGGTCACTGGCCGTGATGTATCCACATTACCAGCATCTGATGGCACTAGGGGTAGTGACCATGATGTATTCACATTACGAGCATCTGATGGCACTAGGGGGTACTGACAGTGATGTATTCACATTACCAGTATCTGATGGTAATAGGGGTCCTGACCATGATGTATCCAAATTATCACCATCTGATGGTACTAAGGGTACTGGCCATGATGTATCCACATTACCAGCATCTGATGGCACTAGGTGTACTGACAGTGATGTATTCACATTACCAGCATCTGATGGTACTAGGGATACTGACCGTGATGTATCCACATTACCAGCATCTGCTGGCACTAGGGGTACTAACCATGATGTTTCCACATTACCAGCTTCTGATGCTACTAGGGGTACTGACCGTGATGTATTCAAATTACCAGCATCTGATGGCACTAGGGGTACTGACCATGATCTATCCACATTATCAGCATCTGATGGTACTAGGGTTACTGACCATGATGTATTCACATTACCAGCATCTGATGGCACTAGGGGCACTGACCATGATATATTCACATTACCAGCATCTGATGGTACTAGGGGGTAGTGACCATGATGTATTCACATTACCAGCATCTGATGGCACTAGGGGTAGTGACCATGATGTATTCACATTGCCAGCATCTGATGGTACTAGAGTACTGACCATGATGTATCCACATTACCAGCATCTGATGGTACTAGGGGTACTGACCATGATGTATCCACATTATCAACATCTAAACCAAGTGACTCCACAAGAACACAAACTATTATGACCAAAAAGGTGAGGCAGAACTGAAGAATCCACAAACAGGTTTAATAAATAAATAAAGTTAGTGCTTTTGTCCACTTACAGTAAGTAAACTTCAACAAACATTTAAGTAAATTGCATCACTTAAATATCTAAAAAAGTGACATCACATCCTTTGTTCATTAACCACCATTTTTAGATAAATATGAATATATTAAATATTTATATACTAAAGATTAAAAACTTGTCACACAATAAAAAAAAAATATATATATATGTGTGTGTGTGTGTGTGTGTGTGTGTGTGTGTGTGTATATGTGTATATAAATGTGTGTTAAAGGTTAAAAAGTCATCTTTCTAATGAGTTTAACTTCAATAAACATTTCACATTACAATGTTCATTCAAACCAGGCAATGCAAAAGCATTCAACTGTAACTGCCAGTTAAGCTCCTTTTCTTCTAAAATAAGTGACCAGGGACCTCCTCAAATATCAATAGGAAATTGGTCCAAAACTAAAAAAGAAAACGTATGCCCTACATTACCAGAAATATGTCTGGCCAAGGAATTTGTGGGATTTTGTTTTTCAATATTATATAAATGCTCGTAAATACGTTGTTTGACCTGTCTTTTGGTCTTCCCTACATAAAAGCATTCACATTTTTTACAGTTGGCCAGATAAATAACCCCTTTGGTTTCACAATTAACTTTGCCCCCAATAGAGAAATGGTGTTTATTAACAGAAACATCTCTACCAACCTTGATGTACTTGCAAAAGTTGCATCTTTCACATTTGTACATCTCAGGGTTGTTCACGTGTTTATTACTTAGTCTTCCTAATAAACTTTTCAAATTCAAGCCTCTCTTGAAAATTACTCTGAGCTTCTCACCTAACTTGAGACAGACAGGAGTGTCATCAATAATCAAATCCCAATGTTTTAGAATAATCTCTCTCAAAATAGGGGCATTGATCGAAAAAGGGGTAATAAAGGTGGTGTTAAAATCAACTACTATATATATATATATATATATATATATATATATATATATATATATATATATACATACATACATATATATATTTATTGACCATGATGTATCCACATTTATTATTTATTTATTTATTTTACATTTGTTAACCAGGAAATTCCAACTGGACCAGGTCCATTTATAGTGGAGGCCTGGGGAGAAAAGCTCCGAAACATTGCTACAAAAAAAACAAACAAACAGATGCTGGCAATGTGAATACCAGCATCTGATGGCACTAGGGGTACCTACCATGATCTATCCACATTACCAGCATCTGATGGCACTAGGGGTACTGACTGTGATGTATTCACATTGCCAGCATCTGTTGGCACTAGAGGTACTGGCAGTGATGTATCCACATTACCAGCATCTGATTATAATAGGGGTACTGACCGGGATGTATCCACATTACCAACATCTGATGGCACTAGGGGTACTCTTTATGACTTCCACACTGTTTCTCCATGCTTAGCTGTGGGGAACATGTACACCAAGTAATGTGGCAATGTCATTACCTACTAGGACATCTTTTGTGATATCACCAAACACAATAATTTCTTTTTCCCTCTATCCCCTGCCTATTCCAAATGAACACTGGCAAATGGTATATGACAAGGTGTTCCTCTAATGGTCCAAACTGAAATGACTTCACTAACAAGTAATGTCTCTCTTGATATCAACTGCAGGCTTAATAATATAGTTGAGTCTGATGCAGTATCCCTATCATCAATGGTTTATTTACACTATACTAGGATAGCAGGTTAGGGTACATACCTGTTGATAATCTGAGACAGATGCAGTTTAAAGGCATCCTACCACTACTGTATCACTACCTCTGTTAGCTGCTTTACATGGCTTTCATTCCAGCTTGTTGATAGAGACATTGGGATTGTTTATGCCATTTGTTTACAAATTATATTTTTTATACTAAGATCTAGATGCTTACACATTAGCCTTTGCAATCTGCTCTGAAAGTCTAGACCATTGTACCCATGTGATGCTAAGTACCCCTTTCTTATGCAGTTGTTCCCTACTGAATAGCTAGAGGTCACCATATGTGATCTGTTAACCAGATTCTTCTGTCCTCAGGCAAAGCAACAAGTGTTTTTTTTTTTTTTTTTTTAATCATAAGGTCCCCATCATTTTTAAAAGTAGCAACCTGACATCCACTTACAAATCAGTGGATGTAAGGATTTATTTCTGCCATGAAATCACTGCTCCTGTTCTCTTCCTTACTTCTAATTTTTCTACACTTTCTCCTATAATCTTGAAGACTAAGTTGAAAGCATACAAAAAATATTCAGTTTTGTCATGACATCTGCAATCTGTACAGTCAGTTTAGTTACAGCACACAGTGCTTTACCCTTGTTGAGCTAAGTAGTTAAAACCCTCAGCCATTGTTTATTTATTTATTTATTTGTTGCCCAGGCAGGTGGCTTGTCTAGATAACCATGAACACAGAACAGCACTATATATATTCTTCACAGAACTCACACAAAATATAGTGTCAAGAGATTTAATACGATAAAGCTTTCGGGCTAACCACCCTTCATCAATACAATTAAAATAAGGCTTTCATTCTTTTTAAATAGGAGATAATTAACATCACATGATCCAGCCAGCCTATCTAAAACATCCTTTAAAAAAACTCTCTTAAAAATTAAAAACATATAATAGCTACATTATATAAAACATGAACTGTATTAGCAGTACAATAGCAATATAACAAATAACCTAAAAAACAACCACAACAGATAAACAGAACTTTTAAAGACAGATGTAGAAATATCTTATATTATTCAGTTACATAATTTCTAGATTGTCTAGATACCCTTTTCATCTACAACCTTAGTTCAGAGAACAGTCATGATGTAGACTAGAGCATATTGTACAGAGCAGAACATTGTTAAACTTTTAAAAATGTACATAACACTTAACAATGAATACATTTAACTAGAGTTTCTTAGGAATGACACTATATACAGACAATGAAAGTTATAAGGTACATACAGAAAATATGGTTTGAAACAGTTAATATTGGGTTGTTTGCATTCTCTAGCATAGGTAATATGATGAAAATGCATGATTTGTCTGCATTACAGACACCCTAGCTGTTTATGGAGTTACTATACCACTGTGTCTGTGTCTGTAGTGTGACCTTGATGGTAATGTAGGCATAGACAGTGGCAACCAGTACCTCAGGAAATTAGTTCTTTCACACAAAATACCTACATGATGCTGTTTCTCTCCTCTGTGGTATGTGAAAACTACACATACCCCTCCATTAAGAAACTGGTAGCTATGAGACAGATGCATGTGATGCACTCACCTTGCAGCCATTTGGCTTTGGAAAGTCCCTGTAGCCAGGGTTGTCAATGCTAACATACATCGGTGCTCATAGGAATTGGAATTCCATGTTTCACATGTGCCTGCATGTTAGACTGATACATCTATACATCTGTTGCATGGCATCTCTGTCCAGACAGAAGTAGTGGTCCACAAATTCCACTTCATGGAAGCAATGAAATGTTGGGAGCTGTCTGATCCTTCTGTGACATAGATGGTGAAAATATGCACTTTTGCAGCTACTGGCAAAAAGTTTGGCCTTGAATATGTACATTTCTGCTAGTCACGTTGCTACCCCTAACAGCTTAGCTGATTTTCTGTCTTTGTTCACCCAGATTTTATGGTGCTACACTGATGCTTGCAGTTCCTGGCATAGTTTCATCATATTGTTTCCCTCAGTTGCATTCTTAATCATCCTTGCTATCAGAATTCTGTTCATTTCCAGTTTATTATATGTTAATTTGCATGCAGTGTTGGACATAATATTTCAGTCTTGTGTAATCACATTACGTGTCTGAATCGTATCTGTCCTGTGTTGCACTGTTTGTTTCTGAATCCTAGCCACTATGTTTGACTTACTCAGTGGCAAAACAAATGCAGGTATATTCAGCAAATCAAAGAAATACATGTAGGATATGACATGGCACTGTAATGTGTGACATTTTCACCTTTTCCTGGAATAAAAATTAAGTATGTGTGTGTTTTTGTATTTTTCTCAACATTAAGTATCAAGACATAGTTGTGAGAAGGCAGTGTTTACAAGTCAAGGTCCCATCTCTTACATTACTGTACGGTACATTCTGGCTTTTGTTCCTACTTCCTGCAGTGATATACTGGTATATAGTTACCAAGAGTGTGCATGCATGTAGCTCTGGCTTCTTTCTTATATAACAAGTGTTTCTTACTACATATCGAGATCCATGGTCTACTATAGTGATATATTTGTGTGTATGTGTGTGGCAGTGAGTTTGTATCATGGCTATTTTTGGATGCGAGTGTGCAGATAAGTTTAGTGGTGAGTGGTTGAAAGTTTGTAGTATTGGTGTACCAAAAGTTTTATGAGTGACTGCTTAACTGTATGGATGTATTTTAATTGATGGCATTGCAAGTAAGACACTGCATGGTGTTGTGCAAATTTGTGTGTTGGACTGTGTAGTTCAAAGAATGTGGTGAATATGTATCAGTAATATTGTGTTTGAGCACAGTGATTGGAAGTATGGAGTGTGTGTGTGTGTGTGTGTGTGTGTGTGTGTGTGTGTGTGTGTGTGTGTGTGTGTGTGTGTGCGTGTTACTGTGGTTGACTGGTGCATGGTGTGTGTAGGTATGCATTTCTGCATGCAGACTAGTTTAATGACTGGGTTCTCTGTTTTTTAATGGGTTGATGATTGACTTGTCTGCTGTCAACATTTACACCCTGATCCGTGTAGAATATGACCAAAGAGCACAAGAGCAATAATCACAATGCATGCCTGCTTCGACAAGGTACTTTTCACAAGATCAGACCAACAAGTAAACACATAACATTGTTAGAAACAGGAAGAAAATGAACAGTTATTAAAGCTATCTAATAATTTTCTAATGGCACACACTGGCAGAAACATATCTAGTGTCAAGACCCATCATTCAGTTTACTATCGTAAATGCTTCATCTCCTGGGTTTGATGATAAAATTATTACATCACTCCTTTCTAGTATAGACATTGTATACTAATTCTTAAATATATTGATAGGATTATATTTTAAAGATAAAAGAAAGCACAATATGCTGCAGAATGAACCAATTAGCTAAATGTTTCGTTCTACATATAACAGCAAACTGAAGCATCTCAAAGAAGGAACTCTTTCTCCCTTGGCTTATTTATTCACCTTTCAGCAGTGCATTTGATTTAAAAATCTGTGCTTACTGAATAACAGTGTTTTAGGTAAAGTATTTTTGCTCTAGTTTATTTTTTGTTAACAATGTATGGCATGAGGTGAATGGTGCAGACATGCCTGGATCCATTACATGAATAAGAAAACAGAAAACAGAAAAGTATGTCTTTCTAGAGTTGAATGAGTGTCAGGGTCTGAGAAAGACATTTGCTATGAATACGCCCCCTCCAACAAACTCCTGTGTATGTCTAAAATCAGACTAGGGATGAAAATGATGATATAGGATTAAAATGGGCATTGTGTGTGGGCATGTCTCTTTTGAGTTTTATTGCTCTAAGGTCCAGCAAAAGTCATTCATGTCTTATAATGAAAGTTGATGGGCTTAGACTTCTAAGCATACCTCTCAACTGTCCAAATTTTGCTAGAATGTCCAGATTTTTACTTCATATTTTTGGTCTGCTCCTCTTAAAATTTGTGGTTTTCTGTCAAATCACTGAGAATTGAAGTCACTAAATAATGATATACTTTGGGTTTTAAACTTCACATCCTTCAAAAAATGTATGCTAACACACCTCCTGGTATTCTAGCAACTTTCTGAGTTATAAAAGCAATATTTAAAATTGTTGCATATTTTTAAACCTTTTGTCCCACCATAATTTTAGGTTTTGTCCAGATTTCTTGCACTACCATGTTGACAGTTATGCTTTAAGTATTTTTTTTAAATAGGGCTGTAATCATATGTGCCAAGTGTTCAGAATTTCTTAGAATGTCCAGATGTGTCATCCCAGTAAAAATATGTAAAATAAATTAAAATCAAACTTTGTCTCACATTTTTCAGTATGTTCCTCATACATATATATATATATATATATATATATATATATATATATATATATATATATATATATATATATATATATATATATAATATATATATATATATATATATATATATATATATATATATATATATATATATATATATATATATATATATATATATATATATATATATATATATATATATATATATATATATATATATATATATATATATATATATATATATATATATGTATATATGTATACATATATATATATATATATATATATATATATATATATATGTTGTTTGTCTTTCGGCTTTTCCCGGTTAGGGGTCGCCACAGCGGAACTACGGTCCGCTAATGATTGGCAGTTGGTTTTTATGGTGTCGAGTTGCCAGCCCAATGCCCAACCTTCAATGAAGGCATGCCCATTCAACGCATGTCTTTCGAATGCCCACTTGACCATGGGGAGGACATACAGACTCCACACAGAAGGCACTCCCAACCCAAGCCGGAATGGGAGAACCTCTTGCTGTGTGGCAACAACGCTACTGCTGCACCACCGCGGAAGTACAGATATATATATATATATATATATATATA
>NC_056731.1:586952288-586987288 GCF_019279795.1 Protopterus annectens
ATTGTACGTTAGACTACATTGAAGTATATACTAAATCTGTTTGATAGAATGGTCCTCATTATGCGTTAGACTACATTGAAGTATATACTAAATCTGTTTGATAGAATGGTCCTCATTGTACGTTAGACTACATTGAAGTATATACTAAATCTGTTTGATAGAATGGTCCTCATTGTACGTTAGACTACATTGAAGTATATACTAAATCTGTTTGATAGAATGGTCCTCATTGTATGTTAGACTACATTGAAGTATATACTAAATCTGTTTGATAGAATGGTCCTCATTGTACGTTAGACTACATTGAAGTATATACTAAATCTGTTTGATAGAATGGTCCTCATTGTACGTTACACTACATTGAAGTATATACTAAATCTGTTTGATAGAATGGTCCTCATTGTACGTTAGACTACATTGAAGTATATACTAAATCTGTTTGATAGAATGGTCCTCATTATACGTTAGACTACATTGAAGTATATACTAAATCTGTTTGATAGAATGGTCCTCATTGCGTTAGACTACATTGAAGTATATACTAAATCTGTTTGATAGAATGGTCCTCATTGTACGTTAGACTACATTGAAGTATATACTAAATCTGTTTGATAGAATGGTCCTCATTGTACGTTAGACTACATTGAAGTATATACTAAATCTGTTTGATAGAACGGTCCTCATTGTACGTTAGACTACATTGAAGTATATACTAAATTTGTTTGATAGAACGGTCCTCATTGTACGTTAGACTACATTGAAGTATATACTAAATCTGTTTGATAGAACGGTCCTCATTGTAATGCTAGACTACATTGAAGTATATACTAAATCTGTTTGATAGAATGGTCCTCATTGTAATGCTAGACTACATTGAAGTATATACTAAATCTGTTTGATAGAATGGTCCTCATTGTACGTTAGACTACATTGAAGTATATACTAAATCTGTTTGATAGAATGGTCCACATTGTAATGCGTTAGACTACATTGAAGTATATACTAAATCTGTTTGATAGAATGGTCCTCATTGTATGCTAGACTACATTGAAGTATATACTAAATCTGTTTGATAGAATGGTCCTCATTGCACGTTAGACTACATTGAAGTATATACTAAATCTGTTTGATAGAATGGTCCTCATTATGCTAGACTACATTGAAGTATATACTAAATCTGTTTAATAGAATGGTCCTCATTGTACGTTAGACTACATTGAAGTATATACTAAATCTGTTTGATAGAACGGTCCTCATTGTACGTTAGACTACATTGAAGTATATACTAAATCTGTTTGATAGAACGGCCCTCATTGTACGTTAGACTACATTGAAGTATATACTAAATCTGTTTGATAGAATGGTCCTCATTGTACGTTAGACTACATTGAAGTATATACTAAATCTGTTTGATAGAATGGTCCTCATTGTACGTTAGACTACATTGAAGTATATACTAAATCTGTTTGATAGAATGGTCCTCATTGTACGTTAGACTACATTGAAGTATATACTAAATCTGTTTGACAGAATGGTCCTCATTGTACGTTAGACTACATTGAAGTATATACTAAATCTGTTTGACAGAATGGTCCTCATTGTACGTTAGACTACATTGAAGTATATACTAAATCTGTTTGATAGAACGGTCCTCATTGTACGTTAGACTACATTGAAGTATATACTAAATCTGTTTGATAGAACGGTCCTCATTGTACGTTAGACTACATTGAAGTATATACTAAATCTGTTTGATAGAACGGTCCTCATTGTAATGCTAGACTACATTAAAGTATATACTAAATCTGTTTGATAGAACGGTCCTCATTGTACGTTAGACTACATTGAAGTATATACTAAATCTGTTTGATAGAACGGTCCTCATTGTAATGCTAGACTACATTGAAGTATATACTAAATCTGTTTGATAGAATGGTCCTCATTGTACGTTAGACTACATTGAAGTATATACTAAATCTGTTTGATAGAATGGTCCTCATTGTACGTTAGACTACATTGAAGTATATACTAAATCTGTTTGATAGAATGGTCCTCATTGTATGTTAGACTACATTGAAGTATATACTAAATCTGTTTGATAGAATGGTCCTCATTATGCTAGACTACATTGAAGTATATACTAAATCTGTTTGATAGAATGGTCCTCATTGTTAGACTACATTGAAGTATATACTAAATCTGTTTGATAGAATGGTCCTCATTGTACGTTAGACTACATTGAAGTATATACTAAATTTGTTTGATAGAATGGTCCTCATTGTACATTAGACTACATTGAAGTATATACTAAATCTGTTTGATAGAATGGTCCTCATTGTACGTTAGACTACATTGAAGTATATACTAAATCTGTTTGATAGAATGGTCCTCATTGTACGTTAGACTACATTGAAGTATATACTAAGTCTGTTTGATAGATTCAGATCGGAAATTTGAATGATTCTCCTAACATTATGGCGAGTTTACCCCAAGGAGACTCCAGAGAATTTTTCCTCAAACAGACAGTAAGTGTTGGAGGTGTGAAGGGGAAGAAAGAGGTAATTGGGAACATATTTTCTGGGAATGCAGTGAGTTAGCAGACTTTAAGGATTCCCTGTGGGATGCACTATCGGAGATGCTGGGTGGGCAGATTTGTCTGACGAGGGAGCTATGATACAGAATCAGAATTGCCTAGACATGGTAAGGACTTGCTGTGTCAGATGATTGTGGATTTTGTGAAAAGGATGGACATGGCTGTGGTGAATATGTATTTTAAGAAGAGGGAGGAGCATAGGGTGATGTACAAGAGTGGAGAAAGATGCAAACAGGTGGATTATATCCTATGTAGGAGGGCCAGTCTAAAGGAGATTGGAGACTGTAAAGTGGTGACAGGGGAAAGTGTAGTTAAGCAGCATAGAATGGTGGTCTGTAGGATGATGTTGGTGATCAAGAAGAGGAGGAGGAGTGTGAAAGCAGTGCTAAGAATTAAATGGAGGAAGTTAAAAAAGGGTGCTTGTGAGGTGGAGTTCAGGGAAGAGTTAAGACAGGCACTGGGAGGCAGTGAAGAGTTACCAAAAAGCTGGGTAACTACAGCAGAGCTAGTGAGGGAGATTGCTAAAAAGGTGCTTGGTGAGACATATGGACAGAGGAAGGAGGACAAGGAGACCTGGTGGTGGAATGAGAAAGTACAGGACAGTACACAGAGGAAGAAGCTGGCGAAGAAGAAGTGGGATTGTCAAAGAGATGAAGAAAGTAGACATGAGCATAAGGAGATGAGATGCATGCAAAGAGAGAGGTGGCGAAGGATAAGGATTAAGCAGAGTAGGTTGCACACAAAAAAGCATTTGTTAAGTTTTCACTTACAGTGCTGTGTAATTAAGCAGGTCACCATTTTGGTCAGCCATAGGGCTCTTTTTTCTACTTGAGTGTTTGCATCCTTCCCCTGTTACTTAAGTAAACTTAAGTAAACTGACTCTTACATTAAGAGCTATAATACTTACCTTATAGCTTTAGGACACCTTTGGAAATCTTGTAAACTGCAATAGCCCCGCTACATTATTAAGTAAATTGACTCTTACATTAACTATAATACTTAACTTATAGCTTTAGGACACCTTAGGAAACCTTGTAAACTGCAATAGCCCCGCTACGTTTGCCCTCGCTATGCTCAGGCTCTCTTTGCTCCCCTCCCTGCCCCCAATTCTCTCCCTCCCCCAGTACCTGTAAATTTAAAGTACTATAGCCACTCCCCCACTTTCTAGATCCTATCTGCTTTCATCTGGGATAATTCCTCCCACTCCCATTCCTCTACCTACATTTTAATAGCACCTATTAGCTTTCATCTGGCATTCTCCCATCCCCCTTCCAATACCTTTACCTCACCACTCTATCTTCAAGTGTTGCATCACCAGGTAAAACAGTTCCTTAACTCACTAGGTGAATCACAAATAATGATATACTCCTCTTTACTACCCCTCTTGTTCACACCATACCTCCTTACCTTGTATGAAAACCAGTTTCTCTCAGGATTTCAGGTCCCGAAAGGCTATACTATCACCCCAGCTGTAAATCCTCCCACCTTCAACCATACTTACAGTATCAGGTCCTATCCAACATCTTGTTCAGTCTATCAACATCTCAACCCCAGGCACATTAGCTCTAGATCCAAACACTACCACAAACTAATAAACAAATTCCTGAAGTTCCTCACCAAGTATAGACTTAACCTAATACTTGGTGGTGATATTCACCCCAACCCTGGCCCACCCACTTCAGATACACATACCCCCTCTACTTGCAATCTAAACTACAAACCTACAATTAATAGGCCAATTAACTCTCTCCTAGCCTGTCATCTCAATATTAGAAGCATTAATAATAAGGTACATGAATTGCATGCACTTCTGGATGCCCACTCCCCTGAGATTCTCTGTTTATCTGAAACCTGGTTAAAACCTAACACCACAGACAATGAAGTGTTACCACCTGGGTACAACATACACAGACTGGATTGTGCTTCCAGGAAGGGGGGTGCGGTAGCTGTACTCTATAAATCTGTCACCATAGATGTAATACAACCACCTCAGATTAATAACTCAGAGATTATTGCCACCAAATTGCAACTTAATAAAAATAAATGCATTAAAATCATCTGTATGTACATTCCCCCAGGTAACAATATATCTACACCTGAAGATATCCTGCACTGGCTATCATGTCACTACCCCCAAGAAACTCTACTACTTGGAGACTTTAACATAGACTGGGGCACCTGTTCCTCAGAATCCCCAACCACCCATATTAACCTGCATGCATTTACACAAATCATATCCACCCCTACCAGGATAGGTAAACCCAACCAAAAAGAAAGCATACTTGACTGGGTACTCATAAATAGTCACCTCCAACTGTATACCTCTGGTATCCTCCCTGATGGCCTAAGCGATCACCTTCTCACATATGTAATTAAGCACAAAGCTATTAATTTCCAACAACCCTTACTCAGAAAGGTTAGAAACAATAAAAACTTTGACCCTACCAAATTCCAACAAGAACTAAACTCATGTAATTGGTCTGTTCTAAAACACCTCCCCTTAGAGGAAGCAGTAGCATACTTTAACAACAAATTCCTTGAAATCCTTGATTTGCGTGCACCTGTTCGTTCAAAGAGAACAAATGCAAAAGCTGAGCCATGGCTTTCTAAAGAGTCTAAACTCAAAATTATCCTTAGAAACAAAGCATGGGCTTTATGGCATTCTTCTAAAGACCCCCAAGATCACATTAAATACAGGCAATCCAGAAACGAAACTAACAAATCCATTTTACAAGACAAAAAACAGTATTACTACAGACAGTAAATCAAAACAACACTCAGAAGTTTTGGGTAGGTTTAAATAATCTACTACATCCTGGACAAACTTCATCCCCAATCCCTGCTGCTACTATTGATAAAACCCCTGAAGATGTTTCTGACAGTTTTAACCAATTCTTTACTGTGACAATTCAAGCCCTAGCTAGCCAACTACCTCATAGCTCCACGGGTCCTGAAAGTACCACCCCTAGAAACCTACTCGCGTTCATCTTCCAACCAGTTGTCACTTCACTTATCCGTACCTTGATCAAAAAATTAAAACCCACTACACTTTCTGCTGATCAACTCCCTGCCGAGTACCTACAAAAATCAGCTGATGCTATTGCTTACCCCGTCTCAATACTAATATAGTAGAAACTAAAATTCCCACCATCTGGAAAATATCCTATGTAATCCCACTTCACAAAGGAGGCAGCTCTACTGAATTCTCCAATTATAGGCCAATAGCTATACTCTCTCCACTTGCAAAGATTATGGAAAAATGTATTCATAGACAACTCATGCACCACCTAATCCAGAATCACCTTATGGCAGACACTCATCATGGCTTCCGTCCTCATTACAGCACTACTTCAGCCCTCCTAGCCTTTACCAACACCATAAACCATAATCGCAACAATAATTATATATCCTCAGCCCTCTTCTTGGATCTTTCCAAGGCATTCAATATGGTTGATCACCAACTTTTAATCCACACCCTGCAAACATTCTGTCTAGATACTAGAGCCCTTCAATGGTTTCAATCCTACCTGAATGGTCGACAGCAGGCTGGCCTCTGGCAGAACAAACTCTCTAATCTTCTATCTAACACCCTTGGAGTACCACAAGGCTCTATACTAGGGCCCTTGCTGTTCTCCATCTTCATTAACGACCTTTATACTGTCATCCCAAAAGTCAGCTGTATCCAATATGCTGATGACTCTACTCTGATTTGCTCGGCCACATCTCCAATAGAGTTATGGTCAGCTACCCAGACCACCTTTAATACAATAGAAAACTGGCTTTCTGAACGTCATCTGATCCTAAATCCCAAAAAAACTAAAATGCTGTTATTTTCACCAACACTTAGGTCTACCGCTTTTACCTTTACCATAAATTCAAATGATTGCACAATAATCTCCCCTGACCCCTCTACAAAACTATTAGGTGTCATCATAGATAATAATCTAAAATTCGACCTACTTGTTAACCAAACTATCAAAACCATCAATAAAAAACTAGGGTCACTTTACAGAATAAAAGCCTTCCTAACCCCTCCAGCTAAAATTGCCATAGCTCGCTCTCACCTTCTTTCAACCCTTCTGTATGCATCCCCTCTACTCTTGAATTTAAACAAGACTGTCCTTAACAAACTCTCAATTTGCTACAACCACATTGCCAGGTTTGCCACTGGGCTGCCTTTTAGGATACATCATTGCATCAATCTAAATCAGCTTGGGTGGCTTGAACTACCCAGCCTAATCCAGTATAACCAACTGATTATGGCCTATAAAATCCTCTATAATGCAGACAATATTCCTGCACTTAAAAATATTATCACCCCTATAACAATCCTAGACCACTTCGATCCTCTAACAAACTATTAATTCAGACTAGCAAAACTAATAACACAGCAGGTGACTCTCTCTTTGCAAACTCTGTAAGTAGACCCTGGAAGTCTCTTCCAGCTGATATTACCTTACTTTCTACCTTAGGTCAATTTAAAACTAGACTGAAACAACATTTGGCACTTAACTAGCTATGTCAATGTATCAAGCCTTGCTAACTCTCTCTAGAATGTGTAAAAATCTGTTAACCAGTTTACTGTGTAATTTAATTTAATCCTGATTTATGCTCGGGATTAACTCTAACCTGTGGAACTTGTTTAACTTGCTTACTTATGTAATCACTGTAAATAGTCTGTTTGTAATATGTAATGCTGCTATTATGTAATGCTGTATATGCATACCCTTGGAGCTTTTCTCCCTCGGCCTCCGCTGAAAATGGACATGTATCCAGTCGGAATATCCCGGTCAACCAATGTAAAATAATAAATAAATATGGAGAGTTGTATGAGAGATTGGACACTAAAGAGGGAGAAAAGGACCACCGATTGGCTAGCCAGAGGGACAGAACTGGGAAAGATGTGCAACAGGTAAGGGTGATAAAGGATAGTGAATGAAACGTACTCACAAGTGAGGAGAGTGTGTTGAGTAGATGGAAAGAGTACTTTGAAGGGTTGATGAATGAAGAGAATGAGAGAGAGAGAGAAGGTTGGATGATGTGGGGATAGTGAATCAGGAAGTGAAACAGATTAGCAAGGAGGAAGTAAGGACAGCTATGAAGAGGATGAAGAATGGAAAAGCTGTTGGCCCAGATGACATACCAGTGGAAGCATGGAGGTGCTTAGGAGAAATGGCAGTGGACTTTTTAACCAGATTGTTTAATGAAAATTTGCAAAGTCAGAGGATGCCTGAGGAGTGGAGAAAAAGTGTTTTGTTACCTATCTTTAAGAATAAGGGTGATGTGCAGAGCTGTAGTAACTACAGAGGGATTAAATGGATCAGTCACAGCATGAAGTTGTGGGAAAGAGTAGTGGAAGCTAGGTTAAGAAGGGAGGTGATGATTGGTGATCAGCAGTATGGTTTCATGCCAGGAAAGAGCACTACATATGCAATGTTTGCTCTGAGAGTGTTGTTGGAGAAATACGAAGAAGGTCAGAAGGAGTTGCATTGTGTCTTTGTGGACTTAGAGAAAGCATATGACAGGGTGCCTAGAGAGGAGTTGTGGTATTGTTTGAGGAAGTCGGGAGTGGCAGCGAAGTATGTAAGAGTGGTACAGGATATGTACGAGGGTAGAGTGACATTGGTGAGGACTGCGGTGGGAATAACAGATACATTTAAGGTGGAGGTGGGATTACATCAAGGATCAGCTCTGAGCCCTTTCTTATTTGCAGTGATGATGGACAGCTTGGCAGATGAGATCAGACAGGAGGACCCGTGGACTATGATGTTTGCAGATGACATTGTGATATGTAGTGAGAGTAGGGACCAGGTTGAGGAGACCCTGGAGTGGTGGAGATATGCTTTAGAGAGGAGAGGAATGAAGGTCTGCAGGGATAAAACAGAATATATGTGTGTAAATGAGAGGGATGGTAGAGGAATGGTGAGGATGCAGGGAGTAGAGTTGGTAAAGGTGGATGAGTTTAAATACTTGGGATCAACAGTTCAGAGTAATGGTGAGTGTGAAAGAGAGGTGAAGAAGAGAGTACAGGCAGGGTTGAATGGGTGGGGAAGAGTGTCAGGAGTGATTTGTGACAGACGGGTACCAGTAAGAGTGAAAGGGAAGGTCTACAAGAGGGTAGTGAGACCAGCTATGTTATATGGGTTGGATACGGTGGCATTCACAAAAAGGCAGGAGTCAGAGCTGGATGTGGCAGAGTTAAAGATGTTAAGATTTGCATTGGGTGTGACTAGGATGGACAGGATTTGGAATCAGTATATTAGAGGGTCAGCTCAGGTTGGACAGTTTGGAGAGAAAGCAAGAGAGGCGAGATTGCGTTGGTTTGGACATGTGCTGAGGACGGATGCTAGGTATACTGGGAAAAGGATGCTAAGGATGGAGCTGCCAGGTAAGAGGAAAAGAGGAAGGCCTAAGATAAGGTTTATGGATGTGGTGAGAGAGGACATGCAGGCGGTTGGTGTGAAAGAGCATGATGCGGAGGACAGGAAGAAATGGAAACAGATGATCCACTGTAGCGACCCCTAATGGGAACAGCCGAAAGAAGAAGAAGAAGGCAAGGACTTGCTGTGTCTAATAATGGTGGCTACCAAACAAGCAATTACTAAAAAATGGAAATCAAAATCTAAACCAACTATACTGGAAGTAGTGAATGTAGTAACAGAGATAAAACAACTTAAACTGCGATCTTTAGAAAAGGGTAGGAACAAATTACATAGGAAAAATGGGGATTGTGGGAACAATACATACAAAGGAGGAATGAGGTCTAAAGGAGGCAGGACTGAAATGAGCTATGTAATGTGAGGAAGACAGGGTAGATTATAAGTGATGTATAATGTTTGCAACTAGGCGTGTGTGAGTATGATTTGTGATGTCAAAATGGCTGCAACTGGGATTGTGTCTGTGCAAATTTGTTTTCATTTATATAAATGCATGATTGCCTATACAGTTAGTGATGGTTTAATAAAGATGTTTCTTGTTTAAAAGAAAAAGAGCAGGAATTGAATAATTTAGTGCGAGTGTGTGTGTGTGCCTGCTGTGGAAGGTTGGGCACCGGGCTGGCAACTCGACACCATAAAACTCCACTGCCAATTCTGAGCGGGCAGGTAATCTGCTGTGGCGACCCCTAACTGAGAGAAGCCGAAAGAAGAAGAAGATGCAATATTGCTTAGGTTATATGATATATAGCAATATATGTTAAGTATAATATGTGTTATGTTAATACAGTTTGATTACTTTTATATGAATGCAAATTTGCCTATGTCACACAAATGATAAAATTCAATAAAGGTGTTTGGAAGAAAACATTATGGCGAGTTTATCTTTTTTCTTCAGAGACTGCAAATAAGTAACAGGAGGCTCCACATAAAAATGACTAATAGTTCATTGGTGTTGTGAGTAAAGCATAAATAAACTCCAAGTACTGCAAATGTTGAGGTGTAATGACGTCTTCTAGTTCGGTTTTTGAATTACAGTCAGTACAGTACAAATCCTACAGTATTATCTGATTTTCAAATTAAGAAAAAAAGAGCAAATACATAAATAAATGAAATAAACTGTAACCTTCATAAGCAGGTGAACGCGTCTCTTTTATAGAAGTTGAGCAGCTTATTACGAGAGCAGTCAAGTTTTACCTTGAAACTTCACGATTAGTGTTGAAGATGTCCGAGCCACTTCCCTCATTCCCAGAGATCATTTAATTTGCTAAATATGTACATCCTACTGTGTCTTATTTCTCAGGTTGCTTTGCATAATTTAAAGCGCACACTTTTTGCTTGTTTTGTAATACCTGAAGAGGAAATAGTATTGTTAGAGCGTGTTTTATGCTTACAGATTGTACGTAAAACATTGCGTTCTTATTGTACCTGTGCAGAGCAGCAACACCTCAAGTAACCTGTGTAGGAGCGGCCCCCAGTTGGAGATGAAACCCCTCCTCCAGTGACGTCGCTGCGAGGCAACGACCTGAGCCCACAAGGCTGGTTCTGGGATGGATTGGAGTTTTTACGTGGACTGGGAGGAGTGCTGCTGTCCTGCATCTACTCTCTTTAGTACTGCCGAGCCCTGACCAGCTTGGAACTGTGGAAAAACTGTAGGATTACTAAACTTTCTACAAAGCTGTTTTCGTGGTTTTTCAGTTGAGTTAGAACAGATTTACTAAACCTTAAGAAACATTTGTGAAGTCATCGGGAAGCTCCCTTCCAATGTGGACTGAGGCAGCAGCGTGAGACCGTTAAAGTGAAACAAGACCCCAAAGTAAAGCCGTGTACAAACGGAGGAATAATGACCCATCCCTGTGCTGCTGTCGTACTCCTGGCGATTGTGTCCGCTGTCAGTGCCCAGGAGAAGGAAGGTAAGCATAAGTGAAAAGGGAGAAGGCTTTGCTGTCTCTGCTGTTTAAAGTAGTTCGAGCTGTTGGAGACCTGGAGTCAGGAGTTTGATTGTTACTGTAAAGTCCGCTCTACGTGAAGTTGTTTTAGGTTTCCTTTTGGCTGTACTCCCTGTGTGTGTGTGTCATGGAACAACTGAAAAATCTTTGGTTTGGAGCTGTTAAAGCTTCAACATGAGACAACTGTTCCTCCTTTGGCAGCGAGGCAAGACGGAGCCTGAACTACATAACTATAGTCTTCAAGAGTAAATTTGGGCTTGTCTACTGCCTCTACCTCCTCCCACCCTACCACAAACTTCTTGCAATATCGGATCTGATTAATTGTGACGTGTGTAGCTAGACAAACTTAGGGTTTATTCATAGTGCCAGACCCTGTTTCGAAAGAAAGGCAGCAGCATTCTGAAGTGCTGACAGCTATACTGTGCATGTTGAAGCAGACTGCAGAGCTTGCATGCTCATCCTACTGGGAATGTATGTGGAGCTTTGCTGTAGGAAAAGTTTTTGTAGAGGAGAAAGAAAAAACTTGCCATTTGCGCAAGAACAACACATTTCACAGCCTGCTTGACTCTAGCATGCTATTTCAGAAAATTGTGCATCCACAAAGTCATAGTAGTAGGCTCTTAACATTAATAGCGCAGCTTGTGCTGGCATGTATGCAAGCTACTCCTTTGCCATAATCATTGAAAAAGCTTCATGTTCCAGGTTTCACAGATTTATGGCATATTTAAACAGAGCCAGGGCTAGGCAGATGCACATCTTCCTTTTGTATATCGTCATTCTGGAAGGAGCATACGAAGCCATCTGCAATTCGACTCACTTAAAGTGCTTAGGGGACGGGAGTACTGTAGGCATGCAGTGGAAGTGAATTGTTAAAAACGCTATGAATGCATGCAGAAATTTAGCAGCTAATGCTTACAAAATAAATGAATAAATTAAAATACTTTACGTGTATGGCAGCCGTAAGCAATGGTATGCAAAAGTACCCTTTATTCTGCCTGCTGCTCAGGCTAGGTGTAATATTACTTACACTTGCTTTAAATACGGAAGGGAAGTATTGTCTCTCAAAAAGGGGTGTGCAGCAAAGAAGTGGTGTTTAATGTCTGTTTGTTTACATAATTTATGAGGAGTGCATTTGTACAGGTCACATTCATTTCCTTCAGGCCAGCGTAGAGAGCTGAAGAAGGAAAATGTAAATCGACCTAAATAAAACATTACTTAAATAACATGTAATGTAAAATATAAGGAAATATTTAATTATGATATAGTAATTGCTTTTTTTTTTTTGAGGGGATGGTGATATATGGATACTGTTACTCGGTTATTTGAACTAAGTAAAACATGCTTAAAAATACATAATATAAAGCATAAGAATAATCCATGTTGAATTAAACGCTTTTTTATTTTTAAGAGTTTGATGATGATGATGCTAGTACAGCAAACTGTGCACTTTATATCAGTATATTAGCAGAATCGGAATCACAAAGAAAAGATGCCCAAGGGTTGACGAGTGGAGTGGCAGTGCAAGCTGGAAGCAGTGGAAAGGTGCGATGCAGTGCAGGTGGTATCATCAGGGTCCTTGGCAGGGGAGTGGCTGTTGGAATGGAAGCTAATAGGGCTGCAGGAGATAATATGGAGGTGAATATATTTTAGCTGTAGTCCTACAAGCTGTAAATGTGTCACCTGTGGGAAACTAATAAACCCAACTTTATAGAAACTACTCCGGAGAATTAAACTGTAAATAATTAAGTTGTAGTTCATGAAAAGATGCCTGCTGAACAAAGCCTCTGTTGGGGGCATTATTTCTCACAAACTAAAATGATGATGTTAAATAAACTGCTGTGAACAGTGGTTTTGCTTTTGAACCGGTATGTATTTTCCTTGGCACAGCAGTTGATATTTGCTCTTTGGTTATACCAAAAATGTTAGTTGATTTTTTTTTAAGTCCCTGCATGATGTCACACACAAATGGATGATAGCCCCAAAAATGTATAATTATGGATGTTGGGTTTACCTTTAGTAGTTTGTTTTTAAGATGTTTTTGTTTTTTATTGTGTACTGTAGATACCACCCTTTTCTGTGTATTTGCTTTCTGTATTTGTAAAATAAGTTGCTTATTTCACAGGTTGACTACAGTAAGGTACTAGGCTTTTTTTTCTCTTGCTAGTTACCTTTCAGCATGAATTAGTAGAATGATCTGTCATGTGAAAAGAGCTTTGCATGATACGGTTAATGAGGCATCTTGTTAGTGTATTCAACAGACAAGTATGTGGAGCCAAATCTAGTGCCAACAAACCCACAACAAAGTCTTGCCCTTACTGAGAAGACCTAATGAAGTGATGCAATAGAATGCAGATCCTTACCCCATCTAATACAGTAGATAGCATGAGTTGCCTGCACATAACTGCTGACAGCTTCTGACTTAATGTTCTGTTAGGTGCATCATGGTCACAGACCAGAGAATTTGTTCAAGTTTTATATTTAAAATGTTGATAAAAATGTAGTTAACAAGTCACCTAACATTAACTGGTTCCAGAGTCATCTGTCACTACTCCAGGTCTTTAGTATATGCATTATTTCTGAAACAGTAACATTGACCCAATGTAGAATTTGTAAAGTATCTACCCCCGACACACGTAAGTTAGCACTGCACCAGTGTCTGTATCAAAAATGAATGTGTTGTCTTTCTTGGTATTGGGCTACACATTTATAAAAAGTGGGGTAATCTCTTCATAGTCAATAAGCACTTGCTAAAGTATGCCAATCTCATGGGCAAGGCAAGAACTGGCATATTAAACAGGAAGTGATGGCCGAACAGGAAAATAACAACTGTGTATGTATGATACAAAAGAAGAGAGCTAAGGATGGATACTGTAGTTTGTAGAAATCACTGGTGGAGAAGAGGTTTTAGGACAGTGTTGAGACCCCTTCAGATGAATAGGATCAAAATGTTCAGAAGAGTAATAAGACTGGCCACAACTTATTATCCTGATTTCATCTCAGATTCGGGCCAAGGATGTTTAAAAAAAAAAAAAAAAAAAAAAAACGCATATATAACTCCTTACAAAATCATAGTGGAACCTTTCAGTTGAGCTATGTTCTTTAATGTGAATTTTTTTCTTAAGGCTTGCATCTTTTCAGTTTACACTTGAGCGTCAGTTTTATTAAGTTCTGTTTAGGCTGTCTAATTTATTAAAGTTATACTGATGAGAGGCGTATGGGTAGAACATTTTCAGAAATGCATTTTTATCTCATAAACTTTCATAATTACTTCCTCTCTGAAAACTGTTGATGTCTTGTGTGTTTTGTACATAATTTGTGATTTTCATAAACACATGTAATAGTCATCCAGTAACAGTAAATTTGCATGTATAATTTTAAGGGAAGGTTAGGATTTTCCTGATTATGTTCTTTTCTGGCATGAAATTTTATTAGCGTCAAGCACTAGATGAGAGAATTTCTGTTCCTGCAAAGTCTGATATAGTTCAAAGCAGTAAAAACAGGGCTAATTCAGCACTAGCTAATGTCTGATTTATTTATCAAGGGGTCATCCTGGTTCAAAGCAGTAAAAACAGGGCTAATTCAGCACTAGCTAATGTCTCATTTATTTATCAAGTGGTCATCCTGGCTGTTGGTAGGATGGGTACGCTTCTGAAGGAGCTGAATTCATGGCATTGTGTGCATACATATAGATGAGTTGGCCCATGGCCATAGTAGTAGTTAGGTGTGGTACTGTTACTTTAACCTTAACTGGCCTTTTCACATTTGTAGGGAACTACATGAAAGTATTGGCTGAATAGTGTTGTGGTACACTACTGCCACTTTCAATGTTGTCTGTTTCATTAAAGGAAGACTATGCTCGGACACTGGAGTAAACGGGTCTTGTTTTTATGTTTTGTGAAACACTAGCTGTAAAACTAGTTACTATCATTTTGTTATACTAATTTTAAAGGACCTCAGTGGTGGCATGCTGAAGTGTTCTGCCCAGTTTTCTTTACAAAATACTGTGTTTCCAGTTGAATGATTATGATGATATACCCTATCATGCAGGACTCTCTATATTTTATTTTGGATTGACGTAATAAGTATTACTAATCAATTTCATAATCTTGGGGCAGGGGCAGGTGGTCAGTTATACTTATTTTATTGTGACTCTCTAATGTTTGGGCCACACTGTATTAAGCTTCTTCTTCAGCTACAAAACAGGGTATAACTATTTGAGAAAATCTTATGTCTAATCACATTTTTATTACCGAGGTTCTTGAATGCAGTTAATAAGTAGAAATAGACTACAACTACAACAAGAAAAAAAAAGGAGTGTACATTAGATGATGTTTGTGTGAAAAAATGGATGAACAATTAATATTTGTGAGGCAGGACCTGAATTAAGGAACTTCTATCCATCCCTATGTCATACTGGAAATTCATATGGTTATATTCTATGCTACCAAATAATTCTGCATGAAAAAGACATTTCATAACTCAGAAACAAACTGAAAGTAAATCTTACAATGGAATTGCAAGAATACACATGTCAGTGATCACTGGTGTACTTTGTATGATGATACTGGAAATTGAATAGGCAGTTTTTTCCTACTGGCGCAAAAGTGATTAAAATGAGAACTGATGTGCTGTTTTAAACAGTTATGGCGACTTCAGAATAGAAAAAAGCATTGCTGAATGATTTTTTAAAAAGATTTTCCATGTTCATATAACAAAGTTAGGTATTCAAAGTCTATACATTTTAAGAAACAGTATTAAGTAATCAGAAGTAGGTATAAGCTCAGTTTAGCCACTTAAGCATTGCTGTTATAATTAGTGTCTTAGTATAAAGATAATTTTCTGTGCAACAAAGCAGGTCAGGCTAGACTAAATTATTGTGAATGACTCCCTAAAGTCTGTTTTCAAGAGACTTGGCTGAAATATTCAGGAGAATGTCAAATCTGTTAGAAAGGCATGTCCTTGCATGGATGTTAATCGAGTTACTAGTAGACAATGTACAATATAATCTGAAGTGGCTATTAACATCTTTTCAAATGCAGTCACTGTCCAAGATGGTTTTTGAGTAAAATATTCAGTGGTTTGGTTTCATGTTTGACTTGTTTGTCCCAATATGTTGTCTTGATACTACCTTATCAGTAGTAGAAGCCGCTTTGGGCCCATTCCTCAGGGAAGAATGAGGATCGTAATGTTTTTCATCCCCACAGATAATTAACAGCTTCCACCAGCTTCTGCCTTTATTCACTGGGTCTAACAGGTCTGCCATAGCCTCCCCTAAGCTCAACTTGGTCTACAACTGAGGTCGATGAGGAAAGTGAGGATGTTGGTGCAGCATAATACTCTGCCATGGAGGGTGACCTACTACCTGTGACCCTGCAGCAGCCTTGTGCTTCCACACATACACAACCTCCAGACTGTGGCACAACAGTTTATGTAACAAAGAACCAACCAGGCTCGTAATACTGCTTTAATGCCAGCCTACATTAGTGAATCTCTTCCAGCACCCCTGCAACTAATCAGTTGTGTGGAACACTGAGACCTGTACCCTCTGCATGTGGGGCTGCTTATGATAGTAATGTTAATTTCTGACACATTAGTCTGAGTTTGCGTTGTAAAATATTCTTTTTTTTTCACTTATGCCTTCATCCTAAAAAACTGTTTAATCAGCACATTTTGTGGGGAAGTCTTACTTGACAAATGTTTTGGTTTTTTTTTTCCAATATTCATTTGCTCACTGGATGAAGGTCTGAGTAAATTACTTTCTTTACAAGAAATATCTTTATTGAATTATCACTTATGACATAAGCAGTCATACGTTTATATAAATGAAAACAAACCATATTGACATTTTCATTTGCAGACATCATGCGCAGTATATAATCTTCTTTACAGTCATTGTCAATCAAACATTACATAGCTCATTCAAATTATGCCTTCACTTAAACTTCATTCCTCCACCAAAACATTATTCTGCATGTACTGTTCCCATAATTACCATTTTTTCTGTGTATCTTATTCCTACCCTTTTATAAAGATCCCAGTTAATTTATCTCTGTTACTATATTCACTAGTTCTAGTATAGTTGGTGACTTATTTCCATTTTGTAGTTATTACTTTTTTGGCAGCCATCAGAGTTAAACTCCGCAAGGCCTTACTGTTTCTATGTAATTCTGATTCTATATCGCAGCTCAAAAATCATTTCCTTTGTTCACCAGTTTGCTCCCACTGTTTACTTTACTTTAATCTTGCCAAAGCAACTGGTCTGGTTAGACACTTTAAATTCCATGCTACATTAAACAGTATTGTAACAATGGTGTGCAACTAAGTTAGTTAAATAGTAGGAGATGCTCCACTAAATAGCTAATGTCCTTTATTTGAGGAAAGTTGTGGCAGTCGCACTCCCTCGCGTGTTTTGGAGCCCTTTTTGTTTAATCATGTAACATTTTCCCCAAATTATGGACTGGAGAATTTGCTGATGACCTGAATGTTGAGGCAATTGTATGCAGTTAACACCATTTCACTGGAAAAAGTAACTGCAATTGTGATCGAGGCAACTGCATTCCATGGCTAGATTAACACTATATTCATTTAGTTATCACCTGTATAGAGGTAATTTAATGGTCTACAAATATTGAATATTTTACAAGGCAAACTCAGACTACCTGATGGTTTTTGCGATCAGCTGTGAGGTTAACTTGCAAGACACCTGCGTTTGAAACAGGAAATACCTTACCTGTTGATACTCTGTAATAACACTATTATTTTTTACATGGGCAGATTATGGAACCTGTTATCTAGATCAAGCAGGATGTCTGTTAATTGATCTCCTTTAAGGCAATATTGGAAGCAGGGGTCAGGAAGAAATTGTATGAACTTTAATCATGTATGTAGCAAACACCTTTTATATATTTCTTTTAAGACTTCTTAAGTCACCTGACATTGAACAATCAAAGAGTATCATCAGCTGCAGAGACTCCCTCTCAGGTACTTTTGTTATATCTCATGTTTTAAACAAATCTACCAGGTCTACACTTAATTTCCTTAGGTCTTCAGGTAACCTAGAATGATACATAGTGATATGAAAGGATATGAAAGGTTAGATCATTTTCTCTAAGACGTGAAGTATTAAAATATGCTTGAATTAAGTCCAGGCTTTCTTGCATTTGTGAGGAGAGGAGGGTTTGGCATAATGGTTAAGATCTTTGCATGACAGATACAAAGTACAAGGTTTGATTCTAGCCTCTCATTACTGACTAGGCTTGTAGTAGTCTCCAGCCTGATAGTCTAGTGTTTACCTGTTAACCTATGCTACATAGCAGTCTGGTTTGTATGATGAAACCTCATTCTTTAGAAGGATGCAAGGCAGTATGAAGGGCCAGAAGTTTGTTACTAAATGTATTAAGAAATATAAGATAAGGAATGTTGGTGAAGGATACAAGTTCTATTCAAAAAGTGTCTGACCAAAGCATGCATCTTCTTAAATAAGGCTAACTACTGGAATCCCAACAGTGTATCCTAACTGTGAGAGCAAATGTACTTGAGAAAGTAACATTCTTTCCCTTGGAAATATGCAACCGCAGAGCTAGAATAATTTTATATATATATATATATATATATATATATATATATATATATATAAAGAAAGGTGCAGGAGAGCTTTCCTTATGTGAAATGGCTCATAAGCTTTTTGTTTGTTTTTTATTGGCTGTTGATTTGATCATCAGTGTTTTGTTTGCTTGTAGCCAGAATCCAACATTTAATCACTGTCTTTCACAATTTGAAGTAAATTAAAAATAGTGACACAATAATGCACTATTTGATTTGATTCTCAGTTGGGGAGGGCTTCTCAGTCCTCGCGTTTTGCATGTGGTTTCTCACATCTCCCAAAGGCATGCAGTAGGTATGTTGGCATTCTTTAAATTACTACAGGTGTCCATGTAGTGTGCAGGTAAGTAAAGAAGAATTCTATGCTACACCTGTAACATGTCCAGAACATTTTTCAGTGTGACTGACTGGACCCTGTAAAAGGATAAAAACAAGTTAGTAGAAAATGGGGACTTGATTGAAGAAACATGAGGCAGACAGTTAAAAGAAAGCCAAAGAAGAGAGAAATGGGATACATCTTTATCTGAATATGAAATGAGGAGGATAGGAAAGGAAGTGAAATTGAAGTGGAGGAGTGTGATGAAAGGAAATACTGCCAGCACACCTAGCTGGACGTTTGTAAATAATTGTCATTGGTGAATATCGAAGTGATTTATACAAGACGGTTGTATTAGAAATGTATGTCAAACTGCTCTGTACAGATGTTTGTGTTGAAAAGGTATTTGTAAAAGTGCAGTGTTTTAAAATGTATTCACAGTGTGCCCTACTGGAAGAGAACAGAAATGTACATGCACTATTGTAACTGTTTAAATGTATGTATGTACTTTAACAGTGGAAACTGGGATACAGGAGGTTAACCTCCGTCTAGTAAACTTTAGAAAAATATCTGAAATTAAATTACTTTATAGGATGCAATAAAGATGCTACCTCTCAAGTTTTCAATGCAGCTAGGGACACAGTCTGTGATAGGGACCTTTCTGTATTGTCCTTGGAGTGAACTAACTGCTGCTTTTGAAGCATGAAACAATACAATTGTTTTATGACTTCCAGCATCTGCGAAAGATCTGAGGAAAAGCTCTTGTCTGAATATTTTTACAGGTGGATGCTAAATGCTGCCAATTCTAGGAATGGGGGTTATGGCCTGGGAACTAAAAAGTCAAGTGACCAGAAACTGTCATTCTGTAAGCTATCCCAGCAGTAATATTTTGGATATTAATTTGAGAAGTCTCTTAGTGAGACGGAACATTCTGCATTCTTTCTTGGACCTGACAACAGCAACAAGAAAAAACATTCACCACATCTGCCTTGCTATAATAGTATGTTACTAAGGAATAGTAATTCATTAGATGCAGTCAGGAATATAGTAAAGCTTAGTTTAGACATTTTTCTTCATTTGTGTAAGTCTGTACTGCAATGTTATTTTAAATATTTCCTGTGGTTTCGAACTCTGATGTCACTATTTACTATTATTAAATATATTTAAACCTTTTTTGCTGTGGCTGAACTGTCTAGAGATATTTAAGTTTTGAGAGTACTTGCACATTTATTTGGTGACACTGTGTGGGCCACTCCTAATAGCTTTGCTCTTGGTCAAACTACCATTTGTCTTAATTTTAATATTCCACATTAAAATTGATCACCCTTTGTTAAGGGCCATAAAATAGCTGACAAGGAGTCACTGGTGGCAGTGGAAACTACCTTATAGTCTGGGCAGAAGGAGGCATAGCCAGTAAACCTGTGCCAGCTTTCCCTGTGTGTGTGTGTGTGTGTGTGTGTGTGTGTGTGTGTGTGTGTGTGTGTGTGTGTGTGTGTGTGTGTGTGTGTGTGTGTATGTGTGTGTGTCAGCTACTTGGGCAGGGACACAAATCACTGGTTAGACAGAGGGGGTGCTGGAGGTCTTGGCTTGGTCACTCAGCTGAGATGTCAACTCTATAGCTGTGCCAGTGGGGGGTATTACTGGGGATCTGGAGGAAGGTAGAGGAACCAGCCCCAGATTGGCTGTGGTCTATAGGTGCTCTTAAGGGAAATTGCACTTGATCCAGAGAGCTACATCTGGAAATGCTGTGTGTGTACTTGTCATCCTCTCGGTGAACACCCCACACTGTTGACAGTGGTGAATATTGAGGCTCCTTGATTACTGGTTCAGTGGAGGGTTATCACAGAGAGATGTACGTTAGCATGAGTAAAACACTGCTTATACAACAGGACACATAGGGATATGGTAAACTGAGCAGATGAAAGGACTAGAAGCAGTGGAATATTGTAGGGCTCCACAGGGAGAGTATTATTGTTTTCAAAGTTTTGAATCTACATAACACTGGGAGGAAAAGAAATCTGCCTTTCTACTAATAGGGGTCAATAATGGGACTAGTATTTTCAAACCTTTGAGAAAATTTGTATAACACCTAGAAGAAAAAGTCTGCTATTATACTAATGTCAAAAACTTGGGCAACATGGTCACTATATATAATGGAATGCACAGAAATGATGGTCTGACATAGTCACTATATATAATAGATTGCAAAGAAATGATGGTCTGACATGGTCGCTATATATAATAGAATGCACAGAAATGATGGGTCTGACATGGTCACTATATGTAATAGAATGCACAGAAATGATGGTCTGACATGGTCACTATATATAACAGAATGCACAGAAATGATGGTCTGACACTGCAATGCAGCTAGCAAGACTGCTTAAAGCCACTATGTAAGCAATTGTAAAATGCCACTCTTGAAAAGTGGAATGCATTCTGAAAAGGAATACACAGCGAGAGGGTGAAATAAAAGCAGTAATAGCAAACGAGAAAGTATTGACAAGGAGAAGGAAGGGACCTTATACAGTAATATTGGAGGACAAAAGTTAACAGTGTTGGAAAGTAATGTAATGGTAGGGAAGCACTGAAATACACTGGAAAAAGAATCCGCACTACACAGCAAAAGCTGTCTTGTCTAAATTAGCATTTATACAATGTAATATATGTAATTCTGCGCATTACAGCAATAAAACAAATAGGAACAGGGGCAGCTTGTAAAGGGAAATGAAGCAAGGTATATTTGCTAGTATTGTGAATAACACAGCTTAGAATGTGCAGTTTTAAGGAAATGATGCAAGGGAGGCATGACAGAAGTTTTACTACCTCATCCAAATGAAGAATCAAAATGAACAAAAAGCTATAAGAACACAACATGCAGCTCAAGAGACTCCATCAGATGGTACTTCATTCAAAAGGTGCCACATGACTATCGGTAATAGTGAACGATTCTAGGAATGCATAAGGTGGGTGTGGGGCAATCCTTTGAGTGGGTTGAGTGTTTTAAAGATCATATGCATACTTGGCATGCATTGTCACCCCCTATCTATCTGGCCAGTATTTTATTCTCCTAGCAATATCAATCCCTTTCTTCCCTTACTGTAGGTAGGCATGCAATAGTAAAACTACTCTGCATGCCTGTGCTCCTCCCCTGCTTACGTAGGAGACTGATTCTTTTTTGATGTGGTAACATTATGTTGTGGTCAGAAGCATTACTAGTTTGTAGCAGATATTGCATGCTGACTGACACGCTTTCTTTGATTGGTTGCTTCATGGAGAGTTGTTTCATTCTTAAGTGGGGGGAGTGTTTTTTTTTTTATTAGTTCTTGTATTATAAGTAAATGCAGGTTTAATGGGTACTGTGTTCCTGTGCTGTTAAGCAAGTGCAAAACTCCAGGCTAGACACTGCATGATAGCATTGAACCAGTTAGTTCACCAAAGCATTTCCTTTGTAATACACAATGTTACCTTTATAATTCATGAACATATTTGGGGGGGGGGGGGTAGCAGATTACTTTATCTATACTATGCTGAAGAGGAGAAAGAATAATTCTGGAGAAGGGCAAATGGAACGGGGGAAGCTACAGCACAGTGGGTAAATTAGCATTACTGAAAAAGTTAGACGTACTTTCTAATCAAAAAGAAGCTTGAAGCTCCTAAGTCTGCTATTACTGAGTGACTCTCTGCTTCAGTAATATTGCAGAAAATCAAAACACCCTGAATGATAAGGCAACAAAATGCAAAATTAGGGATGTACACCACAATTCTGGATTATGAGATGGTTATTGGACAGGATTAAATGAGTAAATACAACCAAAGATGTGTGCCACCATGCCATTCTCTTTTTACTAATCTATTGTGCATGTTTACAGCAAGGCACTATCAACGTGTGTGCCTAAGCATGTGTGGAGGGAGTGGAATATTTTTTTTATGCTAACATCTGGGGTGGCTGCGTCTTTCTCCACACCCATTCTCCATTACTGTGTGTGTCCATATATGATAGGTTTGAAAAGTACAAGTACTTGAATACTCTTGTTATCCTTGAGTCATCAGCTATGCAATGCCTGTCTCCCTCTTCTAGCTTCAACTAGTATCTACTTACTGACTCGTTTCACATGCCTTAGCTTTCTATTTATTCCAAACATCTATATTCTGTATTGCAACCTTCCTTATCTATGTCTTAGAAATCAAGTTTAATTGTTGCTAGTCACATATATTGCAAATGAACTGTTTGCATGCTAAATGATTTATGCATGGAATTAAACATCATGTATAATGTCACCACAGAAGAAATGTCTGTTTTTTTTATTTTTGTATAATGTCAATACAAAAAATTGCCTGTTTATACAGTCTATGTAGTATATGTGTGTGACATCACTCGGTGCATGATGGGAGGCCGGGATGAAGGAGGTTAATAGTATACCTCTCAGCCTCTTTGTTCTTGACAAAGATGTACAAACAAATGGCATGGTAAAGGCACATAATCATTGGCAATTTTTTAAATCCTGCTGTAATTCAACAACTCATTTGGCATTAACAAACCTTTTATGAATAATCTGTTATAAATTGTGGCATTATTGAATGTGTTGTCATCAGTAATTTTCCTGAAAATAAAACATGTTATGAACAACATGGTAGAAGTATAATGTCGAAACAGGATATGCTGCACAATTCTAGACTGTTTTGAAGTAGGGTAGTTGGATTCTTTTAGGAAATGAATGTGCTTTTTCCCCCATAAAATTAATGGAGTAGTCTGTATTGCAAGGTGCAGAAAAAGGTGTTCTCTATGCATGTGTGAGGGAGGTGTGCAAGCTGGTAAACGCCTACCTTTCTCAACATTTATATTGAAAAATTTAGTGCAAGTATAAAAAGAGTTAGGGAGGCCAAAGCTACCCAATTCAAGGCATTTGGTAACTATTACTTTAAATCACTTATATAATGTGGTGCCATATACACTTTTTATCAACAAACATTTTCTGAGGAACAAGTAGAAGGAAATTCATGTAATGGCTTTACTGATTGTATTCCTCAGTAAATTACCAGCAAATCAAATATTTCGGGCCAAAAGTATTAGCCAAGATTAGGGGTATGTGCCACACATTTGGACAGCTCATTGGTGTGGTTATTTGGCAAGATGCAGCAAAAAAAAAAAAAAAACTTTATGCCCCTACAGACAGGCTCTGCGTCTGAAAGTGTGTTACCTTGAAGTGGAACTTAGTATCTGAAGATCACTTTGAATTGCAAATTTTGTCTTGGGATTCTGGGGAAGTAAAAAAATGCTAAAAGTTTGGGCAAATGCTACATTCTTATATGTTCATATGTATGTGCCAGGCTAGCTGCCTATGCAGGCTATTTTAGGCATAGAAAATTTCCCTTGAAAGGTGAGCGTCAAACTCTATATCTTGTGTCTGTGATGTAAACACCTTAACAATTATGTCTACTCCCAACCCCCACATACTGTGGCAAATAGCTGTACTGTATGGCTGATAACACAGTATAATGTACTGCAATTGTAAACAATGTTTGACAAATGACTAAGTTTTTTTAGGTATGTAGTGGTGTAGACTTAGGTTTTAATTTAATATTTGAATCTGCACTTTAAGAAGCTGACTAATGGCATGTCATGAAGAATGGCTGTCGTACAAGCAGATCACTCATTGGACTGCCACATCTGTAATTTGTGATGCATATGAACACAATCATGTTCTTGTATTACTAAATTAACTATATATAGAAGAATGATCAAGAAAGCGGTACGGTTGTGTTTTTGTTTTTCTGTGTGTTTGTGTATGTCGGTCTCATACAAGTATGACTAGACCACTGGGGGGGACTGGCCGCTGTGCAGTAAGGCAGTGTTGCCATAATGTTAATCCAGTTCTCTGAAAAGGAATACATTGTGTCTGCATACCACTTATATTTATGACAATATCTATATGTGTTTTTTTTCTCTCTCTCTCTGATATATATGTATATGTGTACATATATACATATGTATATGCACGCAGGCAGTGGAGGTGTGATTATGTATGTGGAGGGGGTGTTGTGTACACATCCTGTATGCAGGGCATTGTTTGGTAGTGTGCATAAAGGTGTGTGTGTGTGTGTGTGTGTGTGTGTGTGTGTGTGTGTGTGTGTGTGTGTGTTCATTCTGATAGTTGCCTTCCCCAGGGCTATTTTCTCAGCCTTTCACCCACTGTGTGCCAGGAGAGGCTCAAGTTGCCCAGTGACGGTGAGTTGGCCAAGGTGCATAATTAGCATTTTGCTGATCCAGGTCGCGGTTTATTTTTTAATTTGTAGGAAATACAAATGAAACATGTATGAACAGTTGAGACTGTCCCAGTGGGTTTCCCAGTGCGATTGGATGTGCATTAGAATGCATCTTGAGCCTGGTGTTGTCCATGCATGTGATACAGGAGAGGGGTCAGATCAAAGAGCTCTATGATGACAATGTGATATTACAGGCAGACCCTGAACAAGAACTTCAACAAAGAATAGGGAAATGGAATGCAAAACTGACAGTACATGGTCTAAAACTTGGTACAGACAGGATAGTTGTAACAACAAATGGAGGGCAAATTAGAACGACTTGAGAACTGAAATAGAAAGGAAGATGCAGGTTAACAGCTTCAGTACCTTGGAGAAGTGGTTGAAGATAGGGAAGTATGAATGAGGAGGTCAAAGCTAGGGGCCAGTATATGACAGAAGAATATCAAAGAAGCTGAGAAATAAGGTATACAAAACAGAGGTGCAACCAGTTCTACTGAATGGTACAGAAACCTGGGCAGTGAAGGCAGAGCAGTTGAGGAAGTTAGAGGTGATGAAGATAAATTGCATGAGAGAGGTGAAAGGATGCATGATGTCGGACAGATGAAGAAATGAAGACATCTGAGCAGAAGCTGGAGTGGCTCCAAATACAGAGAAGGTCAAAGAGAACAGATTACTGTGGTTTGTGCCCATGTGCAGGAAAGCAGAAGACAATCCAATGAAGATAAGATGGGGCAGACGGGAAGAAGGCAAGAAGAAACAAGGGCATCCAGCAATGAGATGGCTAGACTGTGTGAGAGAGTACCTGTGACAGTCTGATATGACTGTCAAAGAAGGTAGTTGAGTGGTACTGAACTGAGAGAGATGGTGGTAGTTGACATGACCCCCCCAACTCCATGCATAAAATGGGGGGAGGGGTTGAGAACAGTTTTTCAACTGGATCTGTTTGAATTTCTACTGGTAAGAAGTTCCATATTTTCTCTATGGTAATAGAGTACAAGGAGCCATTATAGCACTTATTTGATTTGATTTTTATGTATCCCACTTACCCCTTTGTCCCATTTTTACACATGAGGTCTGGGTGTCACTTAAATGGTGGTAATCGTATAGAGCCAGTGTTCACACTGCCGAGTGGCATGCCCTGCCATGGTTGTTCTTTCTGCCATACACACTCGTATCTGTGGACAGTTTAGTGTGCCCAGTCTACCTACTGCATGTCTTTGGAATATGGAAAGAAGCCAGAGCACCTGGAGAAAACCCATGCAAACTCAGGGAGGATATGCAGACTCCACAAAGAAGGCACTGCATCTGAGAATCAGACCTGAGAACCTGTTGCTGCAAGGTGACAGTCCTATCCATTGTGCTACTCTTCTGGCCAGTTTATATTAATCATCTTGCATATAACTTTTTTGTCGTCTCCCTTTTTTAAACACTTGGCTTCTGTGGTAAGTTTTAATGCAAAGACAAACAGTTGTATCACCGTTGTTAAGGTTTTGTTACTTCTGACACTATAGAAGGATTGCTAGCAAAGGTTAGCTTATCTATAACTTAGCTGGAGATGGGTAGAGTAGCTTTAAGTGTTGGCATAATGTTTTAGGAAGAGTGGATTGCATTTTCACATCCTGAACAATAGTAAATGTGGTACACTGCTAAAAATGTTCTGTCATGTGATCTGATAGAAGGCTCTCCATGAGAACTACTTGCTACATGGTAATGTTATAGCAGCTCACAATGTTGCACTGTGTGCTGTGGCAGTAAACTGTCCTACAGACTAAGGTTTAACGCAGGCAATCACTTTTTGTATGTATTATACAGGCAAGAGTACATCATTCATGAAGACAAAAGCTGTCCGGTAACAAAGGGAAGCAGGCTTAAGAATATTACTTGTTAACAAAGTGTATATAAAATTAAATAATCTACAACTAATACGTTCAAGCTTCTGTGCAAATTAACACATTGTTAGAATGGTCGTATGCTAAGCATACCAGTCTGCTAAAGTCCTGGAATAAAAACATGATAATCTCTTAATCTACTCAACCAGCCTATTCCAGGAAGTATTGTTTAACTTTTGCTGAAGTATTGACTTTTTCCTGTGGTGCAGAACTGTGTTGTAGCCTTTTGGAGAAAATGTGCTCCCATGACAACTCTGTACACTTCATCCCTTTTAAATAAGTAGTCCTTATCCCATGTATTTTTCTCTTGAAAGGAAAGACTCTAGTTATAGTTTTGCAAAATAAAATGTTTCACTCTTTTTTTGTTTTTAAGAATTATTTTTTTATATATCCACTTGATTCACAGTGGATGGCAATTTTATAAGTGTTAAGTTATTGCATATCTACAGACATTATCTGCTTACCCAGGTAAATTGATTTACCCCAATTGTGTTCTATTCAAGTGTTGTGTATTTCCTGGGGATATGCACATGCGTGCACTTTGCATTATGACATTTAATGAAAAATAGGTAAGGACATCTAACACACCTTGTGTGGTGTTTGCACCACATTAACACAATAGCATTAATGACTCATTGCTCTTGCCTCACTTCAGTTCCCAGGGGTGTGTCTTCTGATCGGAGTCTGTCCTTGTTAGAGTGGGCTTTCCACAACTTCATCCAGTTTTCCAAGCTCACATATGTAGGTGATTTGATAAGCATCTTAACAGCTGTTATTGTAGGTGAGTGGGTGTGTGCCAAGTGATGGACTTTGTTTTTCTGTATTTTGCCTATGTGTGCCACTATAGAGACTGGTACCCTCATGACCTTGAATAACATAAACACCACAAACACCAGTAACATAAAGTAAGTATATCAAAGCATGAACTACATGCATTATAGTGACCCAGCATTCTTGAAGTATTTGAACAATTAATATTGAGAATCCAAGAAAGTGGACATGCTATTTTTTTATGTCTATTTTAATGCACTCATCTATATGGGGCAGAAGACACCTGATCAGTTTTATCCATAAAAATACACAATTGTGTTTGCTGTCTGTATTTTGAACTCCATTGATTGCTTGTACGATTTCAGCCTGCACTTGCCAATGTAGCACTGATGGTTTCACTAGCTGCTACCCAACCTTCTCCTTTAGCCGTAGGTTTGATAATCTTGGTCTATACCTTCACATTAGATGGCACAGAGAATGCAGTGTTTGGACAGCATAACTTTTAAGTAGTGGGGGAAAAAAACATCCTGACATGACAAGCTTAAGCAGAACATATGTAAATTCTTGAAGAGATGTCCTAACACTAACATGTTGTGGATAATCCAGGTGCTAAACTTTTTGTATAGAGATGTTGTGCAGCTCGTATTGTAGAGTGACAGTTGTATACCAAAGCTATGCTATGTTCATCCCAGTACAAAACAACTATTTGTGTGGAATACCTGTTAGTTGTCTTAACAGTTGGCTGATGAATTTATAAATGTGCAGTAAAAGTAAAATGTCTGTCAGTTACCAACAATTAGATACATGCGAGTATATACGAGTCTTGCATCCATAAATTTTTGTATCTTGTGTATACTATGTTTCTACCTTTCTATGTTGCACATTTTGGAAAATGATCTATTGTTTTGAGCGTAGCCTTGAATAATAGCAGTAAAAGGTTGTTTACCCACCTGACAGATATATATTTGTTTTAAATATTACTGGTGTTTGTGGAGAAGAGTTATGTATTTTCAGAGGTGACAAAACTGACAAACACTTTAAATTTTTTTAGGCTTTTGATCTTTTGGGAATCTATAGTTAGCCATTCGAGATTTGTGTACGTTGATGTGTAGAAGTACATCTGCATTAATGGTATCTCTCTATATATGATACGTTTTTGATATATATATATATATATATATATATATATATATATATATAATATATATATATATATATAATATATATATGTGTGTGTGTGTGTGTGTGTATATACATATACATGTAATATATATACAAAATGCACACACATATATGCACAGACACACGTATATATTTGAGACCAATATTGCAGGTGTAGAAGAAATGAGCTATCCTAAAATCTGGTTCTAGTGTACAGGATAGGAAAGTTTATAACCAGTGTTCAGTAACAATATCTGAGTAGTAAAGTGACCTGGCAGATTCTTTTAGCACTAAATGCTTGCCTAGGTGGAGAATGAGTTTCAGAGTTATTGGTTTATAACGCAATGAATATGGCTTGTCCATAAAGTCACTAGCAGGAGCTAACCAGTGCCTTTAATTACTAAGGCACAGGAATGGACACCATTATAAAGTGTCAGACAGCTTTGTGTAATTATGCAGACCATGCAATTATTTGCACAATTAGCTTTACTAATATGAAGTGGTCCAGTTCTTCACATATAAACATTGAAAAGATCGAACTCTGGACGTCAGTTACCATCAATGAGTTTGGAGTGCAGATAGTATTATTGGACTTTTGCAGAATAAACAAAACTTAATTTGTGGATCTTTTATGATTCTGCTGAATACATACTGAAATAATAAACCCTGGTTTGGTAAATGTGAAATGAGTGGGTGAAACTCACTTTCAATAATTTAACTTTTAAGGAACAGTTTGTGCAGCTGCTATCAAATCTGAAATTGTTTCATGCATTACTAACAGAATACCATCAATTCAGTCATCATACTGAGAAACCAAATTGCTTTCATAAAGAAATTGTCAATACTGTGCTGTAGTATGCAGTAAGGAGACTTGAAACACAATGCAAATGCTGCGTCATCTGTAGTGGAAAGTTTCAGAGTGGAACTGTCAAAATAAATTCCAGTGCGCATATCTAAAAGTAGCAGCAATGCCTGGAATGTCAACAAAGACTTCTGGTGAAGTGTTACTGCGTCTTGTAATCTGCAGTTTGTAGAAGTCGGTTCTCCTTTTGTCTAGGTCTGAAGAATGGAATTATAGTGCGGTATACACCCCATAGCATTTTAATTTTTTTTTATTTAACAATTGTATGCATGTAGTTAATTTAACTGGAAACTGTTTACAAGCCTCACATATTTATCATATATTTATATTTATATTTTTTTTTTATTAAGAGGGATTGTCCACTCTTCTGTCACACATTCTGAAGATGGATATGTTTTTTAACAGCATTTGTAGCCAGTGCCTAAAGCCTGCTAAACTTTATTGGGGATTGAAGGATACTTTTCTAACACCACACCTTTATTGACATAACAACAGTACTGTATAATTAATCCATACTTTTATATGTGTTCAAGAAATGGATGTCGGGGAAATTCACATTGAGAGTGTGGTGAGGCAAAGCACAAGAGGGAAATTTTGAGAATGTAACAATTTTGTTACAGTAATAAAAATCTAACACATTCTTTGCAGTTTGCAAAACTTTAGTTGGTCGGGTTGTCTAAAAAATACAGATACAACAAAGAAACTTCTAAGAAAGCTAGGTATTTTGTTACTGCTGCAGACCGAAGCAAAGCACCTTTTTGATCCCGGAATAGGGGTTTGTGGCGGGGGGGGGGTGTAACATAGTGTATTGTAGTTTTAGATATTGTTAAAGGACTCCAGCACTTGTTTGGGGGGAGGAGTGGCAGTTCCTCTTGTGGTGTGCAAGATTAGAGCTTAATAACAGTCAAAGGTTCTTAAAGTTTGTTAGAAAATGCTAGTCCTTCTGCTCATCGCCCTACAGAGTGGTAAAAACTGTAATTTTCTGATTAATGCAATGGTAAAGAATTTATGTGTACCATGAAAAATTAGGTCAGCACCAAGAAAAACTGAATGTGAACCCACGAGTAATGCCTGAAGTTGGTTTATTAATTTTTAGTTTTATTTGGTGAAAGAAAAGGTGGAATCGTGTTGAACATTCCAGTCAAACTGGAGACTGTGTCTTTTGATTTCATTGCCTGACAGCATAAACATGTTCATACATTCTGTCTCTAGTCAGTTTACAGCCAAAATGACAGTTTCAGAGGTGTGCACTGCTTCCTCAATAGGCATAGCCATCAGAGGTGTGCGCTGCTTCCTCAATAGGCATAGCCATCGCAGGTGTGCACTGCTTCCCCAATAGGCATAGCCATCAGAGGTGTGCACTGCTTCCTCAATAGGCATAGCCATCGTAGGTGTGCACTGCTTCCTCAATAGGCATAGCCATCGTAGGTGTGCACTGCTTCCTCAATAGGCATATCCATCATAGGTGAACAGCATAACAGTACCCAGGGCCAGCAAACTTCAAGGTTGTGCTGGATTTTGAGCAGAGGCGGTCTATTGTCACACTTAGTGGGACTATTGAATGGAGCCTGCAGGTGTGTTACATGAGCTTTGTGATTATGCTGTCCAGATGAAATGGAAACTACACATAATAAAGACATGCTTATGACAAGGGCTAAGAAGACACACAATGCCACATGGTGCTCCAACTTTTGTAGAATTCAGTATCCTCATGTCTGCAGAGTTTGTCAGTGTTGTCTGTAGCTAGGGGTAGTGAACAGACACAAAGTGGGTGTGTATTTGGCCCACTGCAGGGGGCACCCAACAGTGAAGTCTGAAGCTGCCATCTCGAACACCTCAGTGCATGCAGATGTGACTACCTACCTCCAAGATTTGTACTCTTCACCAACAGTCCTCATCCTGGTCCATATTAGCACACTGTGTCTTCCACAAGATGCCATGATTCTAGCACATTCAGACCAGCAAAGGCACAGTATAAAACACCATCCATTTTGGGGGATCCCTTGAGAAATGTTCCCTCTCAGTAACACCAGAAGACAGACATGCATTGGTACACTATCCCGTGTCACAAAGAAAATCCAAGGGTCACCCACGGGTGGGGACTCCAGTATCCCCGATCCAGTCTGGCAGTATGCATTGAGTATTTGCCAGGACAAACTGAAATTCCAGCACAGGATTGTTGAGAGTCCAAGTATTTAGAGCAGTCCCTTCAACTAAATTTTATTTCTAAAAATAAAATAAATTCTGTTCCAAATCCTTTTCCTTCAAAAAAGACTGACTCCGTATCATTGCATTTATAGCTTTTATTGGGATAAGTGCTTTTGTTCTTGTAGATTTTTTCAGATCCAGTTCTTGCTTCTAAAATGCTTTATGATCATGATGCTACTATAAAATAAGGGGCATAGTACAGTGTGGGAGAACCCAGTTCAACTTGATTGGCCTTTCACCTGCTCAGAATTAAGAGATCTGCCTTGGATGTTAGACCCATCCTCATTTGTATCATATCAGATGTCAGATCAGAAAGTTGAAGGGATTGCTATAAATACTTGGACTCTTAATATTCCTATTCCATGTCACAGGTGTACATAATCTGATGCCATATCTCCTTCCAGTGATCCATGTCCCATGATCCCTGATGATCTGCTACGATATACACAACATCTGCTGTTTTCTTTACCTAGTTTGTGTCCTGTTCCTTAGTACTGTGTGCAAATTGTGTGTGACCCACAGCACTTTCCATGTATGGTGTTGAGCTAATCTCTGGTGCACAGGGAATTCAGACCATGCACTGGCTAGCAAACCCTGATAGGAACACTACGTACATCATGTGGACATTTAAAGCCCATATATGTCATTACATTTATCATGTTTACTGTTAATCCCCGTATATGCTATGGTTGAAATATTATCATTGTGTTGTGTCTTCACTTATTCTACTTGTTTCTGACTAGGAAATGTCCTTGATCATGTGTCCCCATCAGGTAGCCAAAAGGTCTCTTTAGGTAAGATGACACAAGCTACATGTACCTTCACATCCACAAGGGCATGCTAAGGCAGGTACTGCCAAAGATGTTTATGGAAGGACAAACAACCTGGTCTGCTGATGTGTTGTAGCTGCACTGTGCAAATTGTTGTGACTTGTGTTACCAAGATCTGTCATTCAGAAGCACCTGCTGAACTTGTGCAAAAGTCCATTGTATAACAAGCAACTTGTCTATGAATTCCAACAAAGATGTCCGCATACATTTTTTTAATGTGTTCTCATGTTTTGGCACTGGATTACTGACAGCTGGCAATAAGCTGATTGGTGTCTTGGAAGTGTGATTAAAACACTTAACACTTTGAAGTTTGCTAATGATCAACTTTGTGTTTCTCTTGAATATAATAGTAGTGATATAAATCAGTCACTTTATGATTAGCTAGTATTTCCTCTTCATTAGTAAGGAATTAGCCAATGAAAGGCCACACCACATTTCATGACAGCCATATGTATGTTCTTGAAGTAGGCAGGCTGAGTGGAGAAATGACGTGAGTCATAGGTGCAGACTTGTGTAGAAAGCTCCTCCTCCTCCTCTGTAAACCATTCAGTTCACAAAACTCCTGTACATTTAATGTTGTGGGATTTACCTTGTACAGCTTGTACATAGTATCATACAAGCTGCACATTGTAGCACAACATGAATTTAGGCTTAATAGGTCTTTTAGGTTACTGTTGTTTAAAGCTTGAAGAATATAGAGTCTGTTTTTGTGTTGTGATAGAAACTGTATATGTGAATTGTAGCAGCAGAATCTGTTTAAATATGAATTGGTTTTTGCTAAGTGAAAAGTGCTACAAGGCTGTCATTTGGAGTATACTGGAATTTTGTAGTTAGTGGGTATGATAAAATACACAGAAAAAAATAGCTTTTCCATAGTCTGTGAACAGCTTTCCCTTACAGTTGGACTGTGCAGTATTGCTGTGTCTATGCACATCTATATATATAGTGTGTGTGTGTGTGTGTGTGTATATATATATATAGATATATAGATATATATACATGCGTACACACATTTTTTTATCTAAATGTGAACTGTTTAACTGTGCAGGCAAGAATTTTATTTTACCTTTTCTGACTCTTAGAATTGTGCAGTTTTATCTTCCATATATAGAAAAATCGAACACACGTGACACCAGTAACTTTTTTGTTTACACACAGAGCCCATCTCCTTTGTTGTTCATGTCATTTGCTTGATGCCTTATCTTTTATAGTTGAATCCATGATCCCATGGGTCACATTTGCAGCAAAGCTCTGCATGAGCAAAACTTAGTCTTTGCATTTTAAGTAAGCCATGCCATCTGGTTTTACATTGTATCAATGTAAGGAAAGGCTCCCAATGTCACTTCCAGTCAGCAAGTAGTCACAGCGGTATATTGCAGATGTTTCAAGGTTTAAAACAAAAAGGCTCTGTTCAAATGGATGCTGGGCAGACAACTCCAGTGACCCATAAGGATGCCTAAGACAAAAGGGCTGGTGATCCAAAAACATATTGACTAAAATATATCTCTGTATTATTTATTTAGATTTTGATTCTTAGAATAACGGTGCATTTATTAAAAGACTGATACAGTGTCAATTGTAAGTAATGTTTCATTTTCCTCAAATTAAATTCCAGCATGTGTGTATTTAGCTATGACAAAGAAGTGTTCATTTCTTGTCTGAATTGTTGAGTATGATCTTTTAGTGGCAATTTTCTGAGCAGCTCTCTGGAGATGTTAATGTCTAGTGTGTCATAAGTTTGCTGTTTTGTTTCCAGAGTTGCTTTGAATTCTCAGCATTTTGTTTTTCACACTGCATTTATACTACAGTTTACATGCTCCAGAAAATCTGTCTATAAAATAAAGCAGTAATATTGCCTAAGGGACATTATAAAGATTTTCAATCTTGATTATTTGGTGCCCGTTGAAAAAATATTGTGATAACCTTGTATTTCACAGAATAGGCAGACATAATTTTAAATTGTACTTCTAAAGTAGGAAACTCCAATACAGCTATGTAAATAATGACTGCATAGAGGAATCCTTATTAGAAATGCACTAAGTGCCATACTTCATGTTCTACAGTGCTTTACTTTTCTGTCCCCTACTTTTGCTAATATATTGCTAACATGCTGTTACA
>NC_056731.1:586992288-587012288 GCF_019279795.1 Protopterus annectens
GATATAAGGGTGCCATTACTGGAAGAGATAAAGAATTCTAATGGGGGGGACTTAGTAGTGGGCTTAAATAGGAGGAGTTTGGTTTTTTTAGCATTTAAAAGCAGACAACGTTTTAAGAACCATGACTCTACAGTGTTAAATACATTTTGTGTAATTGTTTGTAATTCTGAGATGGTTTTTGCAGAACAGATAAGTGTGGAATCATCAGCATATTGTATGCATGTGGTCTGGGGTATTGCTACTTGAAGGTCATTTATAAATAAGGAGAATAGAAGCGGACCAAGAATAGAGCCTTGGGGGACACCAAGAGAGATTGGTAAAAGAAGAGAGTTTGTTATCCCAGAAGACTGCCTGTTTCCTGTTGTTGAGGTAGGAGGTAAACCAGTGAATAGACTTGGGTTCTAAGGAAAGAGATTTCAGAATTCTTATGAGCAGGGGGTGGTTAACCATATCAAAGGCTTTAGACAGGTCTATAAATAGAGCTGATGATAGAATATTGTTATTACGGTTTTTGTTAATGAAGTCAGTGAAGGATAGGAGTGCAGTGGTAGTACTGTGAAATGGTCTAAAACCATGTTGGCAATTAGTAAGTATGTTATGTTTAGTTAGGTGGTTCATTAGCTGATAGTGTACACATTTTTCCATAATTTTTGCTAGTGCTGACGAGTGTGATGGGCCTATAATTAGAGTACTCATTAGAACTACCTCCTTTGTGTAAGGGGATCACATAAGAGATTTTCCAGATATCAGGAATGGTTTCTTCACTAATAGTTCTGTTTATGAGGATGGATATAGGATAGGCTATTTCATTTGCTGCTTTTTGAAGGAATTCAGATGGAAGCTGGTCAGCAGAGGGAGTGCAAGGTTTAAGTTTTTGGATACATTTTTGGATAAAGGTGGTAGAGATGGGTTGTAGTTTAAAGGTTGGAAGATGAGAGATCAGGGATGCTAGAATTATCAATGGAAAGGTGAGAGGCCAGAGAGTTAATGGTGTCAATAAAGAAGGAATTGAAGGCATTGGCAATTTCATGGGCTGAGTTATGGTCTGATCCGAAGGGGGAAGGAGTTGTAGTCTGTCCTGGGCGAAGAAGTTTATTTAAGTTTGTCCAGAATTTACGTGGATTGTTATGATTTACCTTCTGAAGATTACTATAGTAGTTGTTTTTATCTGAAAGTATGGCTTTTTTGGTACAGTTTCTTAAGTATCTAAAGGTTTGTTGATCTGAGGGAGATTTACTAGTTCTCCATTTTATCCAGGATTTGTTTCTACAAACTGCAGTCCACCATAAGGGTAGGGATGAACTCCTGAGTTTTCAGAGTATGAAATACGTTAAACTGTATAACTGAGTAATCATAGATGTTTAGTGGCTAAGGTGCACAGAAGTTAATAGTACTTCTCCAAAACTGCTTTAAATACAATGGAATGAAAATTAACTATGAAGCCAAAAAAGGAAGTTAAAAAAATGCATTCTTAATGGACAGTAATTCAATGGAGAAACATTCTGGCCATCCTGATGAAGACTCTAAACAGGTTCCTTGGGAAAAAGTATGAGAATGAATGGACATTAGTCTTCTGAGTGGTGATGGCGAGCTAAACACAAGACTTTATGTTGATAATGTATTGTAATCTGTTTAATTAATCATTTTCAGCCACTACTTATAGCACCAAGAGTTGAATGTATTAGCCAAGTTGGTTTTCTGCGTGCCTTGCTTTACAGACTGTGCCTGCCTTGAGCTCCTCCAGTAATGTTCTCCCAATATGTTATCGTCGTTCATTTCCTTCCTCCCTCCATCCCTTGTATTTATTTTATGTTGGCCTGTTGAGCAGACTCCTTGGTCCTCTTCACCAGTTCAACTCCTGTTTTCTAATGGACTGCCTGTACTGTTTGCCTACATCCCTAAAGTACTATATATATTTTCTTTTGAGTACAGAGTTTATGCCATGATGCACATAGCTTGCCATTGATAACTGTGCAAAGATAATGTGATGATAACATAGTTGCTGTGTGCTTCCTTATCTGTGACCAATATTTTGTACTTAATTGTGCAGGTTTATTTATGTTTTGTTTACTGGGTAGGTGAGCTGGTGCAAGGACCCTTGCAGCCATGGCCTGCAAGCCATGTCTTAAAGCTGTAGTAGTGAAGAGACAAATTTAAATGCAGTGCCAACAATCAGTATCACACATGTGATGGGGGTTCAGGTTGTTACATTTTACACTAGCTGAGAACCAGTTTCACAGAAGTTGAAATTGTACATGTAGCAAAGTAAAGATAACCTGCCACATTGTCATGCTGTTAAGTTATTTTCACAAAAGAAAAAAATGACATCATGAGCTTGGAAATTTCACATTTAGTTCCATTCAGGGAAATTTACTTCTTTCTACTTGGTAGTAATGAATTTGTAGTTGCTTGTGTAGAAGGGATAGTGAAATGTTTAAGACGGTTTGGATTTATTAAAATAATTCATTGTACATGCAGTCAGCTTTATTCATTACATTCATTAAACTTTGTGCATTTATGTGACAGGTTCTAAAAGCTTTAAGTAGCTGTCTGCTCCCTGTACAGGGAGATAAAACTGAGAGGTTGTGGGAGTGGGAAATGGGATGAAAAAGGCAGAGCAACTGTACATAAGGAATACTGAGTTGACTGCAGATGTGTTGGGAGTTTTGTGAAAGTATGGAAGTTGTATGAGAGTTGTAGCTAGAGTTAATTAATATTGTAGGAGACAGCACCTTTAGGCATTTGGATAAAAATGAACTTTTATAGATTACAAAGTGATCGGGGTACTGGAGGCAGTGACACGGAGAGTAGTTTTTCTTGAACTATAAATTGTTTTTTAAGATGTGGGTGCCATAGGAGGATTAAGGTTGGGAAATGCATCTTATTTGTCATGCGAGGGGAAAGTAGTAGTATATAAGAAGTTTTGAGATTGGTTTGGCTTAATACAGAAGTCATCTGTTGCCAGAAGTGGTAATGTGAAGCAGATGACTGTGAGAGGGTTTAATTTTTTTAATGAAACTTTTGGTGGTGTATTACAATTGGAAGGAACTTGTATAGAGTAAAACGTGGATGTTATTAATGTTTTAGGGATGAGTGAGGGCTGTGGTTGGTTTGGAGATTTTGGGTGAGGACTGTCTTCCCAGAAAGGAATTGGTGTAGAAGATGGGTGGCTAGAAAGGAATTGGTGTAGAGAATAGGTGGACAGAAAGGAATTGGTGTAGAGAATAGGTGGACAGAAAGGAAGATGTGCAGAGAATGGGGGGATTTAGTATTCGTTTGAGGAGGAGTGATGCAGGGATTGGCGTGGAGCTGGCTATATATATATATATATATATATATATATATATATATATATATATATATATATATATGTATGCATATATATATATATATATTATATATAATGTGTGTGTGTGTGTGTGTGTGTATATATATATATATATATATATATATATATATATATATATATATATGAGATGGTCAATTTAGAGAAAAAAAATCTCTCAACAACTTGCTGGAAATACAGCAAGTGTGGTAAAGTTTACTTTTATACAACAATATCTATTTAAAAAAGAGGGGTTTCTGACCTTTGAATTATGCTGAAGTACCATGCAGAGGAAGCTCTCCAAACAGAATGGCTGAAAAATAAAAAGTACTACTTGGCTGTGTGTGTGGGGGGAGGGGGGGGGCTACCAGAGTGTATTGCATACCTGTAAAATACATTTGCCTTCTCTGATTAGCAAGCAAACCATTGTCATTATAGTAAAGAAGTTCTATAACAGGGAGATGGATTCTTACTTATGCTCACTGCCCCTTGATAGCATGATCTATGCTGTTTTATGATGTCTTATTAGGAATGAGGATGGCCATGCCTGTGTACTATGTGGGGTGGCAACTGTCTTTCACTTCCCTGAAATCGCTTGAAGTGCATGTAAAGCAGGGGGAGATTAAGCTTAAGCTGACTGTCCATTGATAGCTTGAACCTCAGCTCTATCCTTCTAGGAAAAAAGCACAGTTGTATAAAATCTTACCATAACAGCAGATGTCCTTGCCTTCACTGCTGCAGTATTCATTAGAAATAAGATTCCCTGCTGTGAAGCCCACAGTCCAGCCAGTTTACTGAAGTCCTACCATGTCTTTAACGTACACTGAACGTCACCTACACACTCCTTGTATAGCATAGGGCATAAAGATGACATTCAGGTGTACCATCCTCAGAACTGATTAGACCAGTAGAAACAGCAGTCTAAGAAAAAACAAGGAGAACCAGCACATCCAGGAAGGAAAAAAAAAACTAGGGGGATGGAGGGGAGGGAGTGAAAGCAAGGACATCTACTGTTATGGTAAGATTTTACACAACTGCACTATGTCCTTACATTCACTGCTGCAGTATTTATTACAAATGGGAGAGTGCAAAAACTCAAGAAGAAACTTGGGAGGAGGAAGAAGCAGTAGAGCCCTCCAAGAAGCCATGAAGAATGGCACCAGCAAAACCAGCCCTAGCTCTGGAGATACCATCCAACTGGTAATGTTTGGTAAAGGTATGCACAGAAGTCCAGGTAGCAGCTTCAAGAATAGAATTATCATCTAAGCCTTTGAAAAAAGCACCATAAGAAGCCACAGCTCTAGTAGAATGAGCCTTTATAGAAGAAGGAAGGCTCTCGCCATGAAAAGTGTAACAAAAGGAAACCGCCATTGAAATCTAAGTGGAAATAGTTCGTTTGGAAACAGCCAAACCTAAAGACCTAGGATGAAAGAAAACAAATAACTGGTCAGATTTTCTGATGGCTTTAATTTTAGCCAAATAAAATTTGAGCTGTCTATGCCCATCTAAGGTATGTAGCACCCTCTCAGTGTCAGATTGATTAATAGACTGATTGACAACTCATTACCCACTTTTGGCATGAAAGAAGGATTAGTATGCAAGGACACCCTGTCCTCATGAAATATAAAAAAAGGCGGAGAAGCCATAAGGGCTTGCAACTCAGACAGCCTTCTGGCAGAAGCAAGAGCTAACCAAAGAACTGTCTTCCAAGAACAATGTTGCAAAGAAGCTGAAACAGCAGGCTTAAAAGAAGCCTGAGTCAATTTTTCCAGAACAAAATTAAGATCCCAGGGAGGAGGAACAGGCTTCCTGGGAGGTCTAATATTAAGGATGCTTTTAAGAAATTGCTTAGCCTCAAATCTAGAAGCTAACAGGGGAGTTAGTCAGACAAGCAGAAAGAGCTGATAAGTGGGTCTTAATAGAAGAATAAGCCAAACCAGCACTGAGCAACTCCCACAAATAAGAGAGAACCAAAGGAACATCCACAGAAGTGGGTCCAGGTCACGAGAAAGACACCAAATAGAGAAGCTCTTCCATTTATACAAGCAGGGTTTCCTAGTGGTAGGTTTCCTGGCCTCCTGCAGATGGAATCCGAAAAAAAAGGTGTTTGAGGGATCAAAAGCCTATCACTTACAGTGTCAGTTGAAGTGTGGATAGGTGGAGATGGATGAGAAACCCTTGATCTTGTGTGAGGAGATCATCCTGTGAGGAAACTTGTGATGATTGCCCTTGGCTAGATGCAGAAGTAGAGGGAACCAGTACCGTCTCAGTCAAAATGGAGTCACCAACAAGATTTTTGGACCATCCTGTCGAATCTTGAACAGAACTCTCGGAATGAGAGGAAAGGGAAAGAATGCATAAAGAAACAACCCCTTCCAAGAAAATAAGAGGGCGTCCACCATCCATACCAGAGGACCTGGGATTCTGGCACAAAACAGAGCAAGTCTGTTCAGAGGGGAGGCAAAGAGATCTACTTGAAGATTACCCACTGGTGAACAATGTCCAGAAACACATTCCTGTGAAGCATCCAGTCATGGGATTGAGTGAAGGACCTGCTCAGATTGTCTGCCACAATGTTCTGATCTGAAGGAATATAAACTACCTGAAGAGTCACTTGGTATTGGATAGCCAGATCCCATAGTAGAAGTGCCAGCCGACAAAGATGGTCCAGCATAAGAGCCCTCCTCTCTTTGATGTTGATGTGCTCCATCTGCTTACAAGGTGAGCACACTCCCTGAACCCTCAGGGAGCCAAACGTTGCTCCTCATCCCACATCTGAAGCATCTGTGAACAGATCCTAAGAGGGAAGAGGAGGTTGAAAAGGGAGTCCTGAATTCCGAAACAACTGCTGATTCCACCACAGAAGTTCTTTCTTGAGACACGGGAGAAGGGGAAAAGGAAAGTCTAGAGGATATGCATGCTGAAGCTACACTGACTTCAGAAAACACTGGAATTTCCTCATGTGGAGTTTGGCCAGAGGGAGCATTGGAATGGTGGAAGCCATGAACCCCAGAGCTCTCAGAAATTCCCTGGCTGTAATAGAGGCCAGGGGAAAAATAGTTTGAAAGAAAGAAATGAGAGTTAATGCCTTTGGAGGAGGCAGGGAAGCCAGCACTGGCACAGTTTGATTCCTGCAACCCAGAAAGACATGATCCTGAGGAGGAGTCAGGGAAGACTTAGGTTATTGTGAAACCCAGGCTCTGAAAAAGAGAAACTGTAAAACGAAGATTTTGCAAACGGACCTCTGGAGAAGATGCCTGAATCAGCAGGTTGTCCAAATAAGGAAATATTTGGGTCCCCTGAAGCCTGCAAAAGGTACTCACAGGAGCAAGACATTTGGTGAATACCCTTGGGGCAGTAGAAAGTTCAAGGGGCAAAGCACAGAACTGAAAATGCCAGGAAGCAACAGAGAAACACAAAAATCTCCTGCAAAGAGGATGGATCAGAATATGGAGATAAGCATCCTTGAGGTCCAGAGACACCAGAAAGGCCTGAGGGATTAAGCGAGGAAAAGGGGACTTGAAGGGACAACATCCGAAGGGAAGGCACCTTCAGAAAAGTGTTTAGATGGGAGAGGTCTAGAATAAGTCTCAAATTACCCTTCTGGGCACTAGAAACATTCTTGAATAGACCCCACCCCCTTTGGAACACAGGCACCTCTTGAATAGTACCCTGAGGCAAGAGGTCTCAAAGAACCTCTAGGGGAAAAAAGGAAATTGTTTCCAAGGAGGCTGAAAAATGCCCATAAAAGGAGGGTGGGAAATCCAGACCATGAAGTACTCCTGCAGAATGACTGACAAAACCCAAGAATCCTGGGTGATTTGGAGCCAAACAGGAAGAGAAAGGCAAAGAGAAAGAGGAATGTGGCTGGGAACAGGTGGATAGTCAGACAGCACCTTTTTTTTTCCGGAAAGCAAGGCTAAATAATCCCTGCAGTCTGAGTGGTCTTAGTAGGAGAAGTCTGTTTACTACCCTTTTTACATTTGTAAGGAAGACAAGATTGCCTACAAACAAAGCCTGGCTTAGAAGGGTAGTTTTGCTGAAATTTAAACATAGGAGAAAGAAAGACCTGCTTAAGCTCCTGTAGAGCCTTCCCCTTGTCCTGAAGGGACTTAAATTAACTAGCAGCTGCTTCACCAAACAAAAGTTTATTATCCAGAGGAGCATCCATCAACTTAGCCTTAATATCATCGGGCAAAGGCTGAAGCCGAAGCCAATAATATCTCCTCAGAACTGAACTAAAAACAGCAGCCCTAGAAGAGGCATCTACTGCATCATAATCACATTTGATAGAATTACCAACTACCTGAGACGAAGTTTCAAGAATGGAAAGAGCAGAAGATTTATTCTGAGTCTGGAAAATCAGAAAGAAGCTAAAAAGCCTGAGAAAGAAGAGCCAAGACATGCCTTGAAATATGGGTATAGACCTAAAAGTTAGGGTAGCCGAAGTATAAACCTTCTTATCCAGCCTATCCATGGTTCTGCTGTTCTTGTCAGAATGCAGTAACCTGGACGAAGGAAACAATTGGGACGGCTTATCGGAGACTACAGACACCACAGAGGGGTCAGCAGCAGGACATTTTAAACAAAAAGGAACAATCCTCCGGTACCCTATAAAACCAGACTTCTTGGGAGCAGGGGGCAGAAAATCCGGTGCTTTAGAGGCATTGGAAAAAATGTCCAATAAAGCAGCCAAAACTGGAGAAATGGCCACAAGTTGTAGAGATTCCATCTTCAGTAACTCATAGTACTTCTTATGGATATCAGAAACCTGGGCACAATCCCACTTAAAAAATTCCATCATGCTAGAGGTTGTGTCTTCAAAAGAAAATTTTCCTCAGAAGGATTATGCAGAGTATGAAAGTCCTCCTCCTCAGACCTGTAGTCTAAAGGAGAAGGAATCTGGGTAGAATTAGCAAAGGATCCATCATCAGAATCCACCTCTTCCTCAGAAGAATTCAGTACTCTGATCCTTTTAGGGGAAGAAGAGGACCAAGGAGGAGCAGAAAAAATGAAACCCCTTGATGAGGCCTTAATGGCAGTAAAGCACTAAACAACCCTTGAGTAAAGGCCTGCCACTCACTTTGTGGATCCTTAGGAGCAGAAGAAACATGATTAGTTTTCTGTTCCTTTTTTAAGTGAACATCCGTCATAGAATCCTGAGAAGGCCCAGAATCAGATCAGCATTCCACAACTGTTGTAGGAACCTCTTCCCTAAATAGAACCCCTCTAGACCCCTTGGAAACAGTCAACCATGGATCCCCCTGAATGCCTGAAACAGACTGCTGTAAAGCCTCATCAGATGTGCTGCCCACAAGATCCTCACCGGCTTCCAACCCAGACGTGGTGCAGGAATCTGATAAAACAACCGAGTGAGCCTCCAGGTTCGTAATAACCTTGGGAGAAACTCCCAGCAGAGGCTGGACATGGAAGATTCCGGTCTTACCTTATGCACCTTCTTCCCTGATGGCTGACCCTCTAGGCAGGAAGTTCCATCCATACTATCTTTAGCAAGAAGCTTAAGACACTGGTTCTCAAGATAAAAAGAAAAGGAAGAAAGCCTACCATGAAGAGTTTTAGGGACAAATGCCCGACAAATTGGCAAAAAAGACACTTTTATTGTGGCGGTCTTTGTGGGGAATCAGTCTCCCACATGGCATTTTAACCTTCTTGGATGACATTAACCCCAAACCGCACAAAATAATCAAAAAAAGAATAAAAACCCAAACTGGGTACTTATCTACAATGGTGAGGACTTCAGCAAACAGGAGTAATCATTGGAAAGCCAATAAACAGAAAAACAGAGAGAGGTAACAGACCAATGGTTAGAAACAGCATTCAGGCTGGCGGCAAAGAAGTTCTGTGGATGGTACACCTGAACGTCGCCTTTATGCCCTATGCTGTGCAAGGAGTTCGTAGGTGATGTTCAGCATACCTTAAAGCAATGGTAGACTTTGGTAAACTGGATGGATGGTGGCTTCACGGCAGGGAATCCCATCTGTAATGAATATTGCAGCAGTGAATGTAAGGACATTAACCGTTCACATGCAGTCTCTTAAGTGGGTCAGTAACTGTTCCTATCACTTTAGTTGTAGACAATTATGTCTGATTTTCTGCAACTGTAGTGTACCATCTTATATCAAACTTATGTTTTATATATGTGCAAATGTTAATAGACACAGTACCTGCACGTGCCTACAGGTGAATTATTTAACATGTATTCTTGCATTCCTCATTCTCTGTCTGTTAACAAAAATGCAACAAAGAAATGCTTGTAAACAAATGACTAATGTTGTTAAATGACTATCTCATGCTGCAGCTTCGTAGTCTGAAGATGGAATATATGAAGGAGGTATCCTGTAGGTCTTGGACACCCACATGCACATGCACAGACTAAATTTGGACAAGTGTCTTAAATCCAATTGTCTACAGTCATACTGAGAGGGAGTTGAGCCCTATAGGATTAACCAGTTACCAAAAAAGTGCTGTCAGTGTTACAATGTCAGCTTGTTGGCATAAAGACGCCTGTTAATCAGGGTTAGCTACCCTTCCTCGAGCTATTTTTATAATGTGGTAGCTGTTTTATTTTGCAGTGTTATGGAGTGTAGCTTCTATGACTCCATTTATATGGAGGGGAGGTTATTTTAATTGTGCTCAGGTGGGTGTGCTTCTGAGATGATGTAAAGACAGCAGCAGTTATCTGTAATAATGTGACAAAGCTTTTGAAACAGTCAGGCCTGCAGATATGTTGCGTTGCTGGGGCATCATCATTTCATCAATGAGGAATGCAGCTCTAGGATAATGAGGGCCTGTACAAAGGCCTTGGGGTTTTCATCTCATGCCTCTGACAATCAACTTTCATACCTTTGGAGTACAGTTTTTGATCCGCAATTAATTTCAATTTAAATGTTAAAATAAAGATAGCAAGGATATGTTGTTTTAATCGGTGAGTTGTTATTTAAAATAAGGCTTTGAACTTGAGGTTGCACATATTTCAGTTGGGGAAATGATCTCATGGGAGAACCCTGCTATATCCATCATAGAAACCTTTAAACAACAGCTGTTTTGTTTTGTTCAACCCTTGAAAAAGAATCCTGCACTAGTGTCAAAACAAAAAAATACAGGTAATAAGTTCAATGTTCCATAGGTCTATATCTTAACACAGACAGGCTTCATATGAATAAAAATGTACTTCACTGAAGTCCAGAACTTTAAGGTGACTGTGTATACACATATACTAATGCGTATGTGCATGTGTATGTATGCATATGTATTTGTGTGTCAAAAAAAAAAAAAAATATATATATATATATATATATATATATATATATATATATATAAAATATTAGGTCTACCTGTTATCGAAATTTCACTTAACCAAACGTCACATCCATGAGACAACTTTGCAGAAAACTTTTTTTTAATGATAAACCTGGATCACTTAAGTTTTAGTCTGGGAAACTAACCTCTTGGCCACCATGGTGAACTTAGCCCATTTCCCAACTATAGTACAGTCTCAGAGTTGGTATACGTATTTAAGGGGGTGTGGGGGCAATGTCCCCCACCTGGATGGCTTTGATTTGCTTCCGTTCATTTGCTATTTTTTTTTTTTTTTGTATTGGACAAGTGGTTAGTTTCCCACAGTAAAACTCTGGTGATTGTTTTCGTTAAAGTTTTTGGCAAAATCGTCTCATGGATGTGATTTTCGGGTAAGTCACATTTATAGTATGTGTATCTTTGTGTGTGTGTGTGTGTGTGTGTGTGTGTGTATGTATATATATATATATATATATATATATATATATATATATATATATATATATATATATGTATGTGTGTGTGATATATATATATATATATATATATATATATATATATATATATATGCACGTGTAGGTATGTATATATTTAATAACATAAATAATACACACACATATATATATATATATATATATATATATATATATATATATATATATATATATAAAATGCACATAATGCACATAGACTTGCACTATCGGGAAAAACTTCATCCCTGACTTCAAATGAACAGCTGAAATAAGTGTATAAAGAAAATGCAGCAGAGATCAGGAACACAGATTTAGTGCTTTTTTTCCAAATTTATTATTAAAATACCACGGAATGGAAAATGTTTTACCAAGCCAACTAGAGCACAATTTAAATCGATCAAATTCCCGTTAAAAATGGGGATAACCAATCACATCTCACTGACCATGATGTAATACGCTATTTTATGATATAAAATTTTCTGCATATAAAAATATATAAAAAAATATAAAAACATATGCATTTAAGTTTATAAATATACAGAGATTATGAAATCTATATTATCCATACACACAATACTAAATAATCTTAAACTTTAATAAGTGTTCATTAACTCCCAGTGGGCAGTCTGCTGTGAGAGACACTGGCCATTTCATCTCTGATTTCTAAAACTTTGTTGTGACCATCCAGAAAATTAAAGTTTACCTGCTCCAAGAACGAAAAATATTTTCTAAAGTTAATATAGCTTAATGCATGTTTAGGTAGTGAATTTGTGTAATCCTTATCCTTGAAGGCTTTTAAGTGTTCCCTAACTCTGGATTTAAGTTGGTGTTGACTTATACCAACAAAAATGTTAACGTGTCGCATTCTGCAATATATACTATATTAGAGCTCTAATGATGTTTCCTTTAGACAAAAATGTCTAAATGTAAAAAACAAAATATTTGTGTTACTCTTAAATCTGCACTGTCCACAGGAATAAGTACCTCTAGTGTTCCTAGTTAAAATTTACTCATCTTGAGGATGAAATTCCAGTAACTGTTTTAAATCATTTTGTGTGTGTATAATATATAAAATGTGTATATGTATGCATGTATTTATATAATGTGTGTGTGTGTGTGTATGTATAGTTATACAGCAAGAAAAAATGCAATGTTTTATTTGTAATTGGAATCATCTTAATAAACAGCACTTGCCATCAGCAGTGCCTATCTCATTACAACATGTAGGTGTGTAGCTTGACACTCCAGGTGATAGGACCGAATACAACTGATTTGCTTGTTTACATCAGTGTTCCCATTTAAAGTATATGAAATTGGCAGAGGATTAGCTTTGTGTAAGAACGCAGTAGGGAGAAAAGTACACATGATGTGCAGGCCAACAAATGTTAACAGCTGTAATAAAAGAAAGAACACCTATTCAGGAGTTTAGCTCAAGGTAAGGATGGACTAGTTTTTTTATACAACGGAGAATGCTTCTGCCAGAAGTGATGTTTGTAGACATAAAATGCATAATGCATTGAAAACCAAACCACATAATGTACATACAGCCTCTGAGTGAGGCTGAGGTTGTCAGTATTTTAAAGATGCACATAAATCTATATATCCTTACTTTTTCTGGTATCAAAATTATTTTACCAACTTTTGAGGAAGACTGTTTATACCACACCCTTAAACATTCGCATTTTCCTGTTGCCTTTGCCCTCTCTTTTGGAGGCAGGAGTGGTACGGCGGTAGCGTTGTTACCTCACAGCAAGAGGTTCTCCCGTTCGATTCTCGGCTGGGCTTGGGAGTGCCTTCTGTGTGGAGTCTGCATGTCCTCCCCACAGTTGGGTAGCGTTCAAAAGACATGCGTGCGTAAATGGGTATGCCTTCATTGAAGGTTGAGCGTCGAGCTGGCACCTCGGCATTTCGTAAAAATCTACTGCCAATCATTAGCGGACCGGAGTTCCGCTGTGGCGACCCCGAAAGCCGAAAGACAAACAACAACAACTGTGGCCTCTCTTCTAGTATAAAACACAGAACAAAAGATTTGTCACTCTAATAGAGAACATTTTCATCAGATTTAAGCCCCCAAAGCTTTACTGCAGCTGCTGTACTACTAGTATTTGTTTCCAAGATCTGTAGTTACTTTTCATTACCTTGAACTGTCTGAATAGCTTGTTTGAACCAAGCTGAACTGACGTGGGCTACCAGCTACAACTCTGAGCACAGCTAACAGATGATTAGAGGCTTTGGAGCTTCCCAAAAATATAAGCTGCCTGTTTCTTCTTGCCGTTTTCACTAACTGCAAAGTGATTTTTGCTACTTTTCACTGTTTGCAAAGCATCTGTTCTGTTTGTTTGGTTTTCCCACCAAGCAGTGTTATAAATAATGGATTTGTTTGCTGCTTAAAACGGTCTTTGTGTCTCCTTGCTATTTTCTGCTGTTTAAAACATTTTTTTAGTGTTTCCCACCTAAATTATGTAGTTAGTGCTGCAGCCCAGTCCAAGTACAGGTTTGTTGCATCTGGGTTTGTTTGTAGTGGCTACTGTATTCTGAGCACATTTTCCAAGACATTGTTGATTGGAAGGGGCCCTTCTGCACCCTTGTGAGAGAAGTGTGCTGATTCATCCTGTCTGTTGAAGGGGGATTGGTCTAGGGCTTGGAGTAAGTAAGCACCCTCATTTTTTCTTTTGAATTTTTTAAAGTTTAAGTTTTTAGCTTCTCGTATTTAAGGCCAGCTTTTGAGTGGGTACATGCTTGTTTGTGTGTCGTGCACCACAGCGCAGTGCAATTCTGCACCATAGCCGGACAGATAATTTTGGTAATTTTTCCCTTGGATGCAGATGTAGTACATTAGTGTAGTCCTTATGTTTAGTACATTTTCATTCTAAGTAGTATTGCTAGTGAGCTGTGACATAAAAACAATAAAATGCAATCTTCTCTTCAGGACATTGAAACATACCTCTCTCAACACCAGCTCATTTTAAATCCCAACAAAATCAAAATTATATTTCTCAGTAACAAAAAACCCGAACCTTCCCAGGTCACTCTCTCTCTCAATCTTCTCCGCAAAAGGAACCAAGATAGTCCCCACAAGCCACACTAAACTTTTAGGTGTTACCATATATGATAACCTCAAATTTGAGATGCATATTGCCCAAACTATCACAGTCCACATCAAACTAGGCACCCTATACAGAGCCAAACCATACCCAACTCCACTGCTTGCACACACCTCCTATCCACCTTCTGTATGGCTCTCTCATATTCACAAACATTCAAAAGTCAGACCTCAGCAACCTAGAATCATGTTACAATAAGATCGCTAAATTTGCCACTAGTCATCCACACTGATCTCATCACTGTTCAGCTCTTTCACAGTTAAACTGACTACAGCTCCCCAACCTTTTATTAATTAATAAACTAAACTTAGTTCATAAAATAATCTACCATCCCAGTTTCTGCCCTTATCTCCTATTTAGTTCAACCTAGTACTAATCTTAGATCTCTCAGATTTTCCAACAAACTTATACTAAAGGTATCCAACTCCCACAACTATCATGGCGACTCCCTCTATTCACACAGAATAGCTAAACTCTAGAACACTCTCTTCCAGAGACAATATGTACAACTGTGCAGCTTTTCTCCCTGGGTCTCTTCTGAAAACAGTCCCCTGGCTCAGTCGGACTTACCCAGTTAAAAAATGTAATTAAATAAAATTATGGACATTTGGACTACTATTTCTCACAGCAACCTTGTTGACTTGGGTCTCCTGAGGCAGTATAGCAACTGCCTCATGTACAACTCACACATCACTACTCATGCACACAGTACCAGTACTCATATACACAGTACACATCCAATGCATAAATCAGTGTACATGGAGGTTCTCTCAAAAAACTTATGTAAACACCAGAGACCTCCGAAACACAAGACTGCTACACAGTGGTGGCTGGTGACTTCAAATTAAAGGGGGGTTGCAAGAGACAGCTGAATGGGTGGTGCCAATGGGAAAGGGTGTGACCAACTAGAAAGGGGTGGAGCTAAGCTGAAAACCACAACAACTGGAACATTAAATACGCTACCCTGGGTGCCAAACTGTCATTACGAGAGTCCAATCAAGACAAACTGAAGTGTAGAAGAAAAACATATTTCAATGCATTGGCTACAGGACAACTTACTTACTATCTAGATGGAAACACAATGTCTAGATGGAAACACAAAGGTTGTGAGGCATGAAAAAATAAATTGCTTTTTAAATACATTACTGGAATGCCAGTCAAAATTAAGTATATAAAAAAAAAACAAGCATCACTCTGCTCAAACCACTTCTCCTTGTATTGCAGTTCTAATTATAATTTATATTCAGCTTTATAAAATTACCAAGTAACATGCTGAAAGTAGCAATCTCTGTGGTACCGCCACTTGTAAAAAATGTTTCTTATCCAAAAAAGACCTGCTGCCTGACAACAACTATCTACTTGTTTCATGGAGAACACATGATCAAAGTAAAAAATGAACAGCGAACAAGAAACAAGCTCTAGATAAATTGCTTAAACGATTACTGCACAAGTTATGGACCACACATGATTGGCATTCTGTTTAGTTTACGGGTAAAGCCTGCAAAGATAACTGCAAGTCTCCAACAAATGTAATGAGCTTCTGAAAATACTGTAATCCTGTCCTTTATTACAAATACTGTCATATGCATTTCAATACCCAAGGCTTATTCGTTATCTAGTTATGTAAATATTGTCTGCATGGCAGCAATGAAAAGGCTTTCAATGTTGGTAATTCTTACAGTATGCTTATTAAAGCTTACTTGCATTTTACAATCTTCGACAAGCTTACCTGATGGTCATTAAAGCATTGCTACTTTTAATACAGAGCAACATGGCACTGCAACTGCATGCATTTTCTGAATAATAAGAAGCATAAATCAACAGTGTAAAAATATGACAGAAAACCAGAACATTCTGCAAAATCAAAGAGAGATGAAAAGCCACGGTCATACTTGTGGTCTACCTTGGATGGGGGAATACTCTGCACACTTGCACTGCATAACTGCTCCTTGCCTTGCTTGGACACATCCAGAGCCACTACAATGGGGAGTGGAGTGCAACAAGTATGTCACAATTCAAAATGTCTCTGGCTGATGGTGATGGCTCTGACAATCATACCTCTCAACCTCAGAGTAAGAAATCTGGACAAAGCCATACACAGAAGTGGGACACGGGGCCCAAAAATAAAGACAATTTTTAAATATTGCTCTTATAAACTTAGAAAGATAATAAAATAGTAGTAGGTCTTGCATTATTATGAATTTTTGAAGGGTATGAAATCTGAAACTCAAATGTCTGCCATTATTTTCTAACTTCAATCTTTAATAATTTGATACTAATTTGCCAGAAAACCACAATTTTATGAAAAACAGACCCAAATATGGTATGCAAAAATATAAAATTGCCACACAATACATCTGGGAACATGTCAAAGAAGGGACACCTTTTTAAAATTAGTACTGTTAACTTGAGCAGCTGACAAAATAAGAGCATCTACATGCATTTCTGAAATAAAAGTAATCTATAACTCTGATCATTAAAGTTATTTATAACTGTAAACCCTCCACGTTTTCTTCCAAAATTGCCATTTTGTAGAGGTATTTTTAAGGGGAGAGCAACATTTTGAGCCAAAATTGGAGACAGTTGAGAGGTTTTGGATATTCCTAATTCTATAAAGCGATTTATTTGCATGTACCTCTTAATGCAGAAAATCTGGATGTGGCCAAATATATTGGGGGAACATACAAGCAGTACTAAAAAGACAGTTGATAGAATAACAGGTCTTGCTTTAGCATGTATTTTTCTGAAGGTTATGACGTCTGAAACTCAATGTCTGTCACTATTTAGTGACTTCATTCCTAAATGATTTGGCAGAAAACCACAAATTTTATGAGGAACAAACCAAAAATAAGAAGCAAAAATCTATTCTTTCTGCAAAAGTCTAGACAATTGAGAGGTATAGTTCAGCCGGGGCTGTCTGAGTTTGCTGCCCTTCCCCACCTCACAAAATCATGGTCGAATGGAGCATCCCCCCTGCAGCCATTCCAATGTCCCATTCCTTGGTTATTTTGCCCCATTTGCCATAAACACTGTAATGTGCATACTGCTTTACTTCTGCGATGATATGGATTTCATTTGAAAGTTTTATTTTATATTTTACAGCATAAACCCTAATAGATATCTACTAAACAAAGCAATGCAGTCTTACAGTGAAAATAGACTTGGCATTAAAACTTCTCTGCCCTTGAAACAGCATTGAAACCCACATTCAAAGAAAATACATTTTGCCAGTGGCAGATAAAGATTAATTTTGGGCTGTTTTCAAATCATAGGCCCCTTGAACATGAAACATAAACATGCTCTTTGATACACCTTCCTGACTGTATTAAATTATATTCCTTGTACAATACAGTACAGTTGAACTGCCCAATTCAGAACATTTCCATCATAAAAGTCTACTGAAACTTCAACAGTCCACCAGTATCAGTAAATATGCACGATCTCTGAAGAAGTAAAAGCCATCTAAATAATTCCACATTAAAGAAATCTGTTAACTAATGAAGAGGTTACTGCTAGCAAACAACTTTATATGTCATTGTTTCTTATACAAATAAAGTGCCTGTTGCCCTTGAGGAATAAATTGCTTATGTTGCATTAAAAAAATTATAATGCCAGTAATATTGCAATAGGGAATGGATGGCAAACTGATAACAGGTTCATAGTTACTGGGTATCTTCACCAAAAAGGACTGCAGCATCCATCCCCTTTAAAACAGAGTACAGTATCAGCAATGGGTCTAACTATTGTGGGAGTAGAACCCATAGCCTTCTGCATCAAAAGCAAGTACACTACCTGTTGTGCTATTTACAATGTAAGCAGACTTGGCATAAGCAGCACTAAACTTTTGTTCCCCTGCAGCTCTCAGCTCCTTATACAATCTACTCGACACTCAGCTGTATCTCTGAACTTTGCAGCACAAGAAATCTGGACAAAGCCAAAATTTATTGGGGGGGACAAAAGCCCAAAAACCATGGGCACATTTTAAACATTGCTTGTATAATATTGGAAAGTTGCTAGAATAAAATGCTGTGTTACCACCATACATTTCACTGTAAAGGTATTGAACCCAGGTCCCTGTGCCAAACAACCAGAGCAACATACCACTATGCCAAATCATCTTTTTTAATGAAAGAAAGGAAGACTAAAACTTAAATGGCTACCATTTAGTGAATTCAGTTCTCACCATAGCTGTCAACATCTTAGCACAAAATGCCTGAACAAAGCCAATAATGGGGGAATACAGCTCCCAAACATATTCAGCGAGTTCAGTTATCACCATGGCTCTCAACCTTGGTACAAAAAACCCGGACGAAGCCAATAATGGGGGAACACAGTCCAAAAAAATAGGGACAAATATCCACTGAGGACACCAGAGCAAACCCACACAAACACAGGGAGGACATGCAGACTCCACACAGAAGGCACCCCAGTCAAGAATCAAACCAGACAACCCACAGCTGTTAGGCAACACTGCTACCACTGCACCACTGCACTACTGTCTGTTTTAAGTAACAAAAATACAGAAACCACAGATTTTATGAGAAACAGAACAAATATGAGGCAAAAATCTGAAAATGTTTTGGAAATGGTGGTGGGTAGGGAATTAAGGCTCTTGTCACTTGGACCCAAGGTACAGGATTCAAGCCTTATCCTCTACTCACCACACACACACACACACACACACACACACACACTCGGTGATCCTGTACACACACACCCTACCTGTCTCCAGAACAACCATGTGATCCTGTTTCCCCGATCTCCATACGGCGATCCTGTACTCAGTCCTATACTGGCGAATGTGATCCTGTTTCCCTGATTGGTCCCCCATACAGTGATCCTGCAGCTGTTTGTGAATGCAATCCTCCATACTAGCCTGCACATACTGGTCTCAGTCTCCTGTGAGATGTGAAGAAGGCTGGAGCCTCCTGCTGTTGGTCCAGCCTGCGGGCAATGCAGTCCAGTGACCTTCCAGTTTGTGCGGTCATCACCACACAGATCTCTGGGTTGGAAGGGTGGAGTTTACTCCCTTCCCTATCTGGACTGCCTAACTGAGCAGTCTGGAGCTCAGGAATGCCTGAGCATGTGTGCTTGGAGTTCTGGTCTGCCAAACACCGCATCCAGGAACTAAGCACGCATGCGTGGGAGTCTGAGATTTTTTTTTATTTTTATATGTTCTACTGGGGACTGGGGACTTTATATTATGCTCAGGTGGGGGACCCATTTTACAGGTGGGAGAGCTTCAGTCCCGCAGTCCTATAGCACGAGCTGCCCCTGCTGCTACAACCATCACAGTTCCAACAACACCCAAGAAGCATAGCATCACCAGTGTCTTACCTACCAAGCCATTAAGGCATAACACTCATAAACCAAATTTTCTTGTCTTTGGAGAGTCTGTAGTGAGACACATGGATGTCCCACTCACCAGGTTAGATAAGGAGAAATCACAGTCAGCTGCATGTGTGGTCTCAGGATTCATCAGATCATGCATGCACTCAGGTCTCTCGGCAACATCTACCATTATGACTTTCTCATAGCTCATGTTGAAGTGAATGACCAGAGATGTACCTCACTGCACTGTATGAAGAGAAATGCGAGCTCTCTGAGCATGTGTCCTGGGTTATGTATGTCCCTAGCCGTAAGAAGCATATTACCCTCACTTAAAATCAAACATCTGTAATTGCAGCAACATTCTGTGTATTCTTTGTGGTACTTTAAAAGGTAGATCTAGGACACTGCATAATGTCTTATGATCAGCTTCCACAAACTATTTTCTCATAA